>NW_027272093.1:0-259512 GCF_040938485.1 Diadema antillarum | reverse complement strand
CACTGTGTTTTTTTTTTTCCTGGCCCGTACCCGATGTGAAAGCTGTATCTTTTGTTGACATGGATCACCGAGCTTACACAATATTCACCGTATGGATCGCGTGTCGCACTCAAATCATTATCTCATAAGTCGCAAAAATCCGGCGAAATTTAACAATGACTGCATTTTTAGAAATTGGCGTAGAATAAAAAGTACTGAACCAAATTAAATTATTTTGGTATCATAGTCTTTTGCGGAAGATGCTCTTTCTAATGATGTCAAAGATATATAAGTCTTAGACCGCAAGGTTCTGAAAATCCACCGTTCCGCTTTTTTTGGACACCCGGTATATATATATATATATATATATATATATATATATATATATATATATATATAAATATATATATATATATATATATTATATATATATATATATATATATATATACATATATATATGATAACGAAGAATAAACCGGTAATGCAATATTTCGCCAATATAGAGTTTATTGAGCAACTCAAATTTTCGGTGGGTTCCATCCACCTTCTTCAGGAGTCTCGACGCGGAAACCTCCTGAAGAAGGTGGATGGAATCCACGAAAATTTGAGTTGCTCAATAAACTCTATATTGGCGAAATATTGCATTACCGTTTATTCTTCGTTAAATTGGAGCCATACGTGAATTAGCAACATATATATATATACATATATATAATAATGACCGCCTACCTCCACCCATTATCACAAAATGTTTCCCGCAACAGGTTACCAACGGATTGCCGGCTTGCAACCAGCCAAAGTGAATTGTACATCCCATCTCTTGATAAAGGGCAGGGCTCGAAAGCCTGAGAATAAAATTCAAACTGTGAGGATTCAAGATACGTCTATCGCCTCATCCTTACTCTCACCTACACACTACTAAGATGCGACGGCCCAGGGGTTTAGCAACTGAAAACACACCTTTCACATTATATGTGATAAAAACCTAAAATGGCAATAGAATAAAACGCTTTATCCTGGCGAGGAAAGTGCATGATACAGAAACAAAACACCAAACAGGTTAGTCATCGCATTCTTCTTCAGCGATGTGATGTTACATTAAAATCCGTTTCTGAAGCAGACATACACACCAACGGCGTAAATCCGTACTGAGGAGTGGGGGGGGGGGGGGGGATGATTGGCGATAGTCACCATCACCACGATTACAAGCCCATAACCGGACCGGCGCAGCCCGGGGGCGGGGGGGGGGGGGGGGGAGTTTCCCCCCCCCCCCCACGCACACACACACACACTTTACAGGGATCAAATGTCCCACTCTTTTCCATGCAAAGTGGGAGGGAAGTGGCAGCAAAAATATGACGACTTTTAGTTCTTGTTTTTGTTTGTTTGTTTGTTTTTTCTTGTCAGCCGACTTTCGGCGGAAAATCAGACCTTAAAAGTATGAAGACTTTTTTGTTGTTGTTTCTCTTGTCTTTTGATGTTCTTTCTTCTTGACTGACAGGCGATTTTGCCCCCCCCCCCCCTCTTTCAAAACTTGAATAATGCCCAGATAAATTCAATAAAATGCTAAGGATATCCATTTCTTAAAAGAAAAAAACAAGTAAAAAAAAAACAAGTAAGAAAAAGAAATATTCATAGATAATTGAATGACTACATCGTGGCTCTTGCTCCGCCTGTGCGACATCACTGTGAAGGCCTACTAAATAATGGGGCCTATCACCGGCGTAGCCAGGATTTGATCTTAGGGGGAGCGGTTCCCCCTCCCACAGTGAGAACTTTTTGCATATTGATGTTGTAAATGGTGCAATTTGATTCATTTTTTTTTTGCGTGTTCTATCGACTTGAAACAGTCCAACATGTTTAAGGTAGCAGTACATTTTATGTATTTATTATTATTATTATTTATTATTGAACAATTTTGCCTATAAAATGGTATCATTCAGAGAAACTTCTTGTCTTAATTCTTACACTGAAGATCATGAACGCGATCATGAATTTTGACATTGTACAGTCCAAAAGCGGGCGTTTGTAGCTGTATTTTTTTTTTTTTCGCTTTGGAAATTCAGGGGGGCGCACCGGGCGCATTTGCTGGCAATTTAATACTGGCAGCAACATCAGGAGGATGACCTAACCATTAAATGCGAGCGAGCGAAGCGAGCGAGCTTGAAAATTTTGACATTTTACAGTCCCCAAACTGCCGTGTGTAGCTACATTTTTTCGCTTTGAAAATGAAGGGGGGGGGGGGGCACCGGGCGCAACTGCTGGCAATTACCCGGCAGCAACATCAGGAGAATAGAATAGCGATTAAATGCGAGCGAGCGAAGCAAGCGAGCTTGAAAATTTTGACTTTGTACAGTCCCAAAACGGCAGTTTGTAGCTATATTTTTTCGCTTAGGAAATTAAGGGGGGTGGGGGCGCACCGGGCGCAACTGCTGACAATTACTGGCAGCAACATCAGGAGAATGACATAACGATTAAATGCGAGCGAGCTTAAAAATTTTGACATTTCACAGTCCCCAAACTGTCGTTTGTAGCTATATCTTTTTCGCTTTGAAAAATAGGGGGGGGGGGGCGGGGCGCACCGGGCGCACCGGGCGCAACTGCTGGTAATTACCCGGCAGCAACATCAGGAGAATGGCATGACGATTAATGCGAGCGAGCGAAGCGAGCGAGCTTGAAAATTTTGACATTTTACAGTCCCAAAACTGCCGTTTGTAGCTACATTTTTTCGCTTTGAAAATTAAGGGAGGGGGGCACCGGGCGCAACTGCTGGCAATTACCCGGCAGCAACATCAGGAGAATAGCATAGCGATTAAATGCGAGCGAGCGAAGCAAGCGAGCTTGAAAATTTTGACATTGTACAGTCCCAAAACGGCAGTTTGTAGCTATATTTTTTCGCTTAGGAAATTAAGAGGGTGGGGGCGCACCGGGCGCAACTGCTGACAATTACTGGCAGCAACATCAGGAGAATGACATAACGATTAAATGCGAGCGAGCTTGAAAATTTTGACATTTCACAGTCCCCAAACTGCCGTTTGTAGCTATATCTTTTTCGCTTTGAAAAATAAGGGGGGGGGGGCGCACCGGGCGCAACTGCTGGTAATTACCCGGCTGCAACATCAGGAGAATGGCATGACGATTTAATGCGAGCGAGCGAAGCGAGCGAGCTTGAAAATTTTGACATTTTACAGTCCCAAAACTGCCGTTTGTAGCTACATTTTTTCGCTTTGAAAATTAAGGGAGGGGGGCACCGGGCGCAACTGCTGGCAATTACCCGGCAGCAACATCAGGAGAATAGCATAGCGATTAAATGCGAGCGAGCGAAGCAAGCGAGCTTGAAAATTTTGACATTGTACAGTCCCAAAACGGCAGTTTGTAGCTATATTTTTTCGCTTAGGAAATTAAGAGGGTGGGGGCGCACCGGGCGCAACTGCTGACAATTACTGGCAGCAACATCAGGAGAATGACATAACGATTAAATGCGAGCGAGCTTGAAAATTTTGACATTTCACAGTCCCCAAACTGCCGTTTGTAGCTATATCTTTTTCGCTTTGAAAAATAAGGGGGGGGGGGCGCACCGGGCGCAACTGCTGGTAATTACCCGGCTGCAACATCAGGAGAATGGCATGACGATTTAATGCGAGCGAGCGAAGCGAGCGAGCTTGAAAATTTTGACATTTTACAGTCCAAAAACTGCCGTTTGTAGCTGTACTTTTTTCGCTTAGGAAATTAAGGGGGTGGGGGTGCACCGGGCGCAACTGCTGGCAATTACTGGCAGCAACATCAGGAGAATGACATAACGATTAAATACGAGCAGGGACTTGTTTCTCTTCCCACCTCCCTGATGCGAGCGAGCTTGACAATTTTGACATCTTACAGTCCCAAAACTGCCGTTTGTAGCTATATTTTTTCGCTTTGAAAAATAAGGGGGGCGCACCGGGCGCAACTGCTGGCAATTACCCGGCAGCAACATCAGGGGAATGGCATGACGATTCAATGCGAGCGAGCGAAGCGAGCGAGCTTGAAAATTTTGACATTTTACAGTCCAAAAACTGCCGTTTGTAGCTGTACTTTTTTCGCTTTGGAAATTAAGGGATGGGGGCGCAACGGGCGCAACTGCTGGAAATTACTGGCAGCAACAAATATCTCGTAAACACATTTATGATGTAATCTGGGGAAATTTCAATCCCAGAAGTGTATACTATTTTTTTTAGGGGGGGGGGGATCCTCCGTTAATTGAAAGTATCTGGATATCTCCTCCCACCCAAGGAACATTTGCATTTCTTTAAACTGAAGTAACAGACATGGTGCACACTTTGGATGAAACATTTTGAAATCTGTCAATCTAAAGTATATTAAGTAGTTAATGATTGAACGGGGAGGGTATGGGAGGGGTTAGACCTATCCCCTCTTACGCGAGGGAGATTTGTATTTTCAGAATTGAAATTCAGCCATCTTCGGGTGAAATATTTAGACAGCCTTCTATCAAAAAAAGTAAGAACATTTCCACATCTCGGGAGTTACGAGGAGGAGCAAAATAATCTGTTTGTCCCCAATACCTTTATGGGGGAACCATCCCCCTCCCCCTCCATCGACGCCTCTGCATATGAGGGAGCTTTTGTAAGTGAAAGATCTGCTGCACACTCTTCGATAAATATAAGGAAATAAAACGTCAATCTCAAAAGTGTACAAAGTCTATCGAAACGGACCCAGTAGCTTTTGCATATTTATGATTGCAATTCAGCGATCCGGTGCATAATTCTGGCGGTAGTTGTCCAATTTTCCATAAAGAAAATTCGAGATTTGTCCTCATCTCGGGAATTGCTTGGGGGACAAAATGATTTGTCTCCCCCAACTTCATCCACTGCACACGATTAAACTTTTAAAGCGCTCGGTTTCGCGCGCTTGCGCTTTTTTTTTTTCGGGGGGGGGGATATAATGATACTTGGCAGAATAACGAAGAACGGTTTCCACAGAAGTCGAGTTGTAGTGGCAAGGTATAGTGACAGCTCTTCATGTAACCCGGGATAACTTGTGACATGCGAAAACTAACGCACTAGTTTTCCTCTGATCAAAACACTATTGAGAACAAATTGCTGGATAAAGGTAAATATAGTTTTATTCACTTGAATAAATTTATTCTGCGAGATCAGTTTTGTACATTATGTCTTAAAAACCTTAACATAAAACAATAACAAAGCAAACAAGGTTAAACAAACAAGCACAGTTTTTTCTCCGTATGTGTCTCTATGACAATCTTTGTGGACTCTATACCGGGTGTCCCAAAAAAAGCGGAACGGTGGATTTTAAGTACCTTGCGGTCTAAAAGTTATATATCTTTTGACATCATTAGAAAGAGCATCTTCCGCAAAAGACTATGATACCAAAATCATTAAATTTGGTTCAGTACTTTTTATTCTACGCCAATTTCTGAAAATGCAGTCATTGTCAAATTTCGCCGGATTTTTGCGACTTATGAGATAATAATTTGAGCGCGACACGCGATCCATACGATGAACGTTGTGTAAGCTCGGTGATCCATGTCAACAAAAGATACAGCTTTCACATTGGGCACGGGCCAGGAAAAAACAGTGTGTGTGTGTGTGTGCGCGCGCCCAATATGAAAGCGTTATCTTTTGTTGACATGGATCACCGAGCTTACACAATTCACCGTATGGAACGCGTTTCGCACCCAAATTCTCATATCTCATAAGTCGCAAAAAATTGAAAATGACTGCATTTACAGAAATTGGCGTAGAATAAAAAGTACTGAACCAAATTTAATGATTTTGGTATCGTGGTCTTCTGCGGAAGATGCTCTTTCTAATGATGTCAAAAAATATATCACTTTTGTCTTTTGTTTTTTCTGGAGGCAAACGAATAATACTAACTGAGCAAAATCACTGCCAATATAGAGAGGGTAAATGTGTTGCAATTCCTACGACTGAAACTCGTACAAGGCTGTTAACGAACTCGTTTGTTATCTAGATCTTTGGGTAACTCATTCGGAGCTCGACGTGAGTCGTATCGCGCTCGGCATGGTGCACTTGTTCACGCCTACGTCCATGGCCCTACACACTGTGTTGCATCAAGGAGGTGGGAAGAGCACCTCCCTGGTTGCATGCAGCTGGTTGCTATCTGGTTGTGTGGCTACTATGGTAGTTCAACATCCGAAGCATGCATTATGGTCGATATTGCTCTACATGCATTGGCGTGCGAGAGAAGTACGCGAGCGCTGCTAGCACTGTTCAGCAGTATGCTCTCGTCACGAGGCGGGCGTGCGAACGTCATGGCTCATGCATTACAGTATGTAGCCTATAACCTAGGTTGGGATGCAGCTGGTCTGATGCGATGAGACTACGAACAGTGGATGCGCGCGAATACACCGCCTATGATCAAGTTGTTTTCTTCTTTTTTTTTCTGAATCGGTGGCAGTTTTCTTATACGGAAAAATACAAACTGCCACCGATCGTGGCGCCTAGCAGACGCGATAGATGCGTCCACTGTTCGTAGTCTCGCCGCATCAGATGTATCGCTTGGCAAAGGCAATTATCTCGCTGCATCTAACGTTTAGCTTAACAGCAAATTACAAAGACAATTACTGCATTCTCCGCCTAGATTATAGGCTATGCAATAATCCATCATGCTGAAATCAATATGACCACATTTCTTTTTGTTTGTTTTTTTTGTTCCTTCATCTTTTTCTTGGGAGAATTTCAGGGGGGATATTTGTACAGGCCATCCCCCCCTCCTTCAAAAGTGGGGGGGGGGGGGATATATCCCCCCCCCCATCCCCACCCCCCCCCCCCCGGATTACACAAGGGTATACGTCTCTCCTGGTCGGACGGATTTCAAAACTAACGTGCTTGTGATGAAATGCGTCTAGTCTGGTAGTTGCTGCCACAGTGCATGGTAACCGCGCGATGTGCCTGTGCGCGTTAGGCGTAGCAACGACGCATCCATGGACTTGTTCCCTCCATGAAGAGCCAAAAATGAAAGGATGAATTCAGTGTTAAAAACATGACAAAAATGAATCCCTGATAGCTTTTCAATGGACTTACATTGCCAACGTCATGCTCCGATTCACTATCACGAAGATAAACGGTTCAGAGACCCACCTCATCTTGTCTTTCACTGACGCAACCTCACACCTCCGGCCCCCATAGAGACATTCCAGCCAGTAGTTGTGCCTTGTCCGTGATGAAATACTGTATCAGACTTTCCTGATAGTCAACGGTCTTTCCCGTAGTCAATCAGACTTTTCCTGATAGTCAATCAGACTTTACCTGATAGTCAACCAGCCTTTCCTGGTAGTCACTGATCAAAAACGATCATAGGTGAAACCTAAAATGGCATTAGACTAAAACGCTTTCTCCTGGCGAGGAAAGCGATTGATACAGAAACAAAACACCAAACATATATGTATATATATATATATATATATATATATATATATTCATATATATATTAATATATATATATATATATATATATATATATATATTTATATATATACATATATATATATTCATATTCATATATATATATATATATATATACATATTTATACGATTTTTTGCATTAATATAACCACATCACATAATAACACAATATATACCAAGTTGAAAAAAAAATCATCGTCAAACTATCAAGATATGACATAACAACTACGCACTAATAATATATAAAACAAACATCAATCTCTCTTCCTCTCGCTTCTCTTCTCTCCATAATGAAGATGTTGTTGATGATAATGGATTTGCCTTCATGTTGATGATTTTTTTTTTACTGCCAGCCGTATACCAACCCGTTGCTGCATGTCAGTGACCTGAATAAAAAAAGAAAACAAAACAAAAAGTACAACATATATGACCTCTTGATACATACTGTTGGTTGAACTTCAATATAAACACAAGACATCTAATGAAGAATGTGTTTTAAATTCAACTCAAAATCAACTTTATTACGGTGCATCAATTACATTAATCGCTAATAGGTTGCCTAATGTTGAATTTTGTGATTACCGTTACAGCGCGGGTAAAAACACCATTTTCATTTATCATTATTATTATTTTTTTGTAGTGATGATCCCTAAGGACCTGTGGCTCCAATTCACGAAAGATTCATGCGACGAAAGTAACGCTATTATGTATATTACGATGAAGCATAGTAATAAAAAGAGGATCAGGTCTGTTATGAAGTTTGTCATTTTAATGGGAAGGAAAACATTAACACAATCTTAAATTCCATGTTCAAGAAAGTATTTGAAACATGGGGATGACTGAATTAATGATCGGTTTGTACGTTGATGTGCAACGGCGTTACACACAATAGGCCTATAGACCCCGCACTACTAGTATTCTCAGCATAGAGTTACTAATGGAGCTTCGGAACGTTCTCTTTATTAAAATGTGTGTGTGTGGGGGGGGGGGGGGGGCGGGGGTGTTTAAGGGTAGGTGATCTCCCCCCCCCCCTTTACATTAGGAAACTTTTCCAATCCCTTTTGATTTATACGTTACTCTAAACTGGGAATAGGGTAAGGGACACTGCAATGGTACCTCAGCAGCATGTTCTATTTATAAATATTTGGTTAATTCAACCACCTACACGTGCCAATACTTTGTTTCTCATGGAATTGAGTATCTGATTATAAGAACGACCCAAGTCCATGGAAGACCATTTCGAGTAAACTTAAAAAAATAAACCCTTCATATCTTTTTGATTTGTCCAATAATATTCTATTTAACTGTGATGGTAAGGCAACATTGTATTGATAGATTGTGACACTGCACCTCAAAACAAACAAAAAGTCGCCAGACATGAATTTTTAGTTAAGACCATATTCTGAAAGAGCAGACTTTAAGCTTTAAAATGATGTATAACTCAAATCAAATGGACTCTCCTAACCTATCTAAATATTGGAAAGAAAGGACAAACTCAGGAAAAGTGTGAACTGAGAAAAGAGGCTCTGAAGTACAGTGTCTATTCAAGCGCTTAATCTTTATCAAACCGTGCTGGCTGTGCGATGAATGGGACAAAAAACAGGAAATAAACTACCAGAGTGACAACAATGAAGGGATTATCAGATTAAACTGAAATTTAGCATGCCTCATTAACACATTCTGTCCATAAATAATGCTAACTTTGAAAGCAGTAGCACTATCCTTTCAAAAGTTATTAGAGTTGAAAGTGAAGACTGTGAACGGGGTTTATCAGAAATGAAAAAGGGATTCTAAAGAAACACCTAATCACACTATTCTACCAAAAATGCTCGAGATAAACTGCTAAAAAAACACACTTTCCAGCCCATTTTATGATACCAAATTTTAGCATTATGTAAAAGAAGACCCGCTCTTTCAGAAAATATGAAAAAATCAAGTTCGGCTATGTTGACCCATTTCACTTATTTTCAGTCCTCACGCAAAATCAGTGTGTGCGACTTTATGTTCGTTTTGAGGTGCACGGTCACAATTAGAACATATGTGACCCTGCACCTCAAAATAAACAAAAAGTCGCCAGACATGAATTTTTAGTGAAGACCATATTCTGAATGAGCAGACTTTAAGCTTTAAAATGATGTATAACTCAAATCAAATGGACTCTCCTAACCTATCTAAATATCGGAAAGAAAGTACAAACTCAGGAAAAGTGTGAACTGAGAAAAGAGGCTCTGAAGTACAGTGTCTATTCAAGCGCTTAATCTTTACCAAACCGTGCTGGCTGTGCGATGAATGGGTCAAAAAAAGGAAGTAAACCACCAGAGTAACAACAATTAAGAGATTATCAGATTAAAGTGAAATTAAGCATGCCTCATTAACACATTCTGTCCATAATTAACTCCAACTTTCAAAGCAGTAGCACTATCCTTTCAAAAGTTATTAGAATTGAAAGTGAAGAGTGTGGACAAGGTTTTTCAGAATTGAAAAAGGGATTCTAAAGACACACCTAATCACACTATTCTACCAAAAATGTTCGAGATAAACTGCTAAAAAAGCACACTTTCCTGCCCGTTTTATGATACCAAATTTTAGCATAATGTAAAAGAAGACCCGCTCTTTCAGAAAATATGAAAAAGTCAAGTTCGGCTAGGTTGACCCATTTCACTTATTTTCAGTCCTCACGCAAAATCAGTGTGTGCGACTTTATGTTCGTTTTGAGGTGCACGGTCACATATATCATTATGACAATTAACATTTACATTAATTGTGGAGAGGCCATTTTGTGTGATGGACTTCGGTCGTTCTTTGAATCATATGGACTTGGGTTGTTCTTTGAATCATAAACATGATATTCTGCTATAGAGATGAGAGAAGGACGAGAGAGGGCGCTATAATATGGATGTAAGAATGACCAAGTCCTTCATTCTTACATTCATATAAGATTTGAAGGCAGCCGCTTTGTGCATGCAATTGCGCAATGCCAGACTCGGTGCTATACCCATAAACGTGTGGGACAATGCTGCCACTGAGACACCTGTGTGTGTGTGTGTGTGTGCGTGTGTGTGTGTACGCATCATACACGTATATTATTGTCACCGCGAGCTGCGGTGATTGGAGAAGAGAGGCCAGAAGACGCGAGGCTCTTTTGGCCTCTCTTCTTGTTCGCTGACCCATTGAGCCAGCGCTATTCTCATTCGGGGTCACTACATTTGATACAGAATGGGGAAGGCAGCGTGTTGCGTTTGTCTCCGTGCCGCACAAACCACTCGCCCCGATTGAGTGCCTTTAACTCATTCATTTTAGGCACTTCCGGGGGTAATTAGGATTTATTATTTATACAAAAGATGAGCCCATGCATAAGCTACAATTTCCCATGTCAAAATAAATTTGGCCAAAAATTGGACTTGGTCGTTCTAATATTCAGATCTTCAATTCAATAGCTAGTGAGTTCATGTTTTCAAGTTCCATCAAATAGTAATACAACAAAAATAAACACATCAGAACCTCTTTCCTGATGCAGCTTTCACTATGCTGCCTCAGACACATACGTTTATATTTCGCGGCATGAAGCTTTCGCGAATGGGAGGAGACTGCTGTTTACTTATCTTTTCTTTTGCCAACGAAAAAAAAAAGAACAAAACTTCCGCGAATTGCCACTGGTATTCAATGCATCGTGTATAGAATCGCGCGCATTTTTCATTCACGAATGTTTGCTCCTTGCGAAGTTTACGGATTTTTTATAAAATGCTGGAAAATTAAACTTTAGCATTTATACCATAAATGTAATCAAACAATTTTAATTGAAGAATGTTCCTGCTGTAATACAGTTAAACTCGCATAAGTCGATCTTCTCGGGACTGAGCAAAACACATTGACTTAGGCGATTTTCGACTTGTGCGTAAGTCGAAAAAAATCGACTTACAGTGACACCAAACGTACATAGTATGTATAATGTACATGTATGCTGTCTACTCTGGAGCCGAGAGCTGGAGCGGTGTGCACGATATTTGCCCTTCAGCAAGACACTTTATCCACATTTGGGATACCGTTGGGATTCAAACTCTCGGAGAAATAGGGCTTGTCTACCTAAAGCATGCGAAATCTGAATCCAGCGAACCACGCGGAGGAAACTACCAGATTTGTTCAACGGGTGGGAAGGCGGATTCAGCGATGCGTTGTGGAGCGCAACAAGGGCACAGTGAGACACGTAAGACACCGATGGCCATCCACTGCATCCTGACTTATCTCCAGCCGTCTTGATTAAATCTTGCCGCTGGAAATAGATGGACCAGGACGAGAGAGTGAGGCTGATGATCCTGCGCAACTCTTCCTCACTTTAATCCAATTCACGCGCAAGTCACAACTTCCCTCATTTCACTCACGGAATGTAGTGATTACTAAAAGTTGTGGTCGTCTTCGCCAGCGAAGGACGAACATCATCATCATCATCATCATCATTATCCACATTGATGCAGGCCAGGGCTCCACACTAACTTTTATTTTGGTGGCCCGATCGGGCCACCAAAATGATTGATTTTTATTTTTTGGTGACCCGAAGAAAAACCAAAAAACAAACCAAGCAAAACTAAATCGGTCCTACTAAACATGGAAAAATAAATATTAAGTATTACTGAAGTGATACAGGACGGTATACCCACGTCTAAAATGAATAAATAGAAAATTTAATCATCTTATACCGTTATTCTGAGTTCTAAGATTTAGCAAATAGGATTATAGATTATTATAAAAGTTGATGCCTATTTAGGTGGTCAAAATTTACGTTTGAAATGAGAAAGTGGGAGCATTTGCAGACATTTGTAAACATCCGACATTTGTTTTAGCATCGTAAAGAGCCGAAAGTTACCGTCATTTATTTCTGATTGTAAAAGCAACAAAAGCAATCATCTATTTTAACACCTTCCGGAGCCGAATGTTACCGTTAATCATTTTCAAATGTAAAAACAAGCAACAGACATTTATTCTAGGATCTTATACGGAGCTGAGTATCATCCTTATTCATTTCCGAACGTGAAAGCAAACATCCGCTTTTTAATTTCTCATCTAACTGAGCCGATTGATACAGTTAATCATTTCCAAATGTAAAAGAAACAATCTGTTACTTATTCTAGCATCGTACGGAGCAGAACATTACCGTTATTCGATCTCCAAATTCAAAAGCAAACACCCGACATTCATTTTATGATCGTAAGGAGCCGAATGGTACTGCTGTCCACTTCCGAAAGTGAAATGAATCATCTGACAATTATTTCAGCATCGTAAGGAGCCGAATGTTATACTGTTTTTCATATTCCAACGTCAAGACAGACATCCAACATTTACTACACCATCAAACGCAGCTGAATGTTATTGTTATTCATTTCGAAATGTTAAATAGCAAATGTCTGTATTTATTTTAGCATCTTAATTATGGAGCAGAATGTTACTGCTATTCACTTCCGAACGTAAAAGCAATCATCTGACATTCATTTTGGCATCTTCCGGAGCCGAATGTTACATGCTATTTACTTTCGAACGTAAAAGCGAATATTTGGCATTTATTTCATCATCGTACGGAGTTGAATATCGTTGTTATTCATTTCGAACGTGAAAGGGATCATTCGACATATATTTTAGCATCTTCCGGAGCTGAATGTTATTGCTGTTTACTTTCGAACGTAAAAGCGAACATCCGGCATTTATTTCATCATCGTATACTGAGTTGAATACTATTGTTATTCACTTCCGAACGCCAAAGCAAACATTCAACATTTATTTTAGCATCTTCCGGAGCTGAATGTAATTGCTATTTACTTTCGAACATAAAAGCAAACATCAGACATTCATTTTATCATCGGACGGAGTTGAATACTATTGTTATTCATTTCCGAACGTCAAAGCAAAATAAATATCAAACTTTAACTTTACCATCAAACGCAGCTAAATGTTACTGTTATTCATTTCGAAATTTAAAAGCAAACATCTGACAGTTATTTAGCATCGTATGGAGAAGAATATTAGTACTATTCACTTCCGAACGTAAAAAGAATCGTCTGACATTTACTTTAGCATCTTGTGGAGCCGAATGTAATTGCTACATTGTATTTACTTTCGAAAGTAAAAGCAAACATCCGACATTTATCTCATCGTCGTACGAAGTTGATTATTATTGTTATTCATTTCCGAACGTCAAAGGGATAATTCGACATTTACTTTAGCATCTTCCGGAGCTGAATGTTATTATCATTTACTTTCGAACGTAAAAGTAAACATCTGGCATTTATTTTTATCATCGTATGGAGTTGAATATCATTATTATTCATATCCGAACGTCAAAGCAAACATTCGACATTTATTTCAGCATCTTCCGGAGCCGTATTGTATCCTTATTCATTTCCGAACGCAAAATCAAATATCTGACATTAATTTCAGTACCATTCGGAACTGAATCTTACCATTATTCATTTCCAAAAGTATAAGCAAACATCCGACATTTATCTTAGTATTATACCGAGTCGAATATTACCGTTATTCATTTCCAAAATTAAGAGCAAACATCTGACATGTATTATAGCATCTTATGGAGGGGATTGGTACCGCTGTTCATTTCCAAAACTTTTTTTTTGGTGGCCCGGCGTGCGTTTTTGGTGAATGTTAAACCATTCGCGAAATCGTGATTCGATTCGCGAAAAGACTCCACTAAATATAAGGCATAGATCGCTACACTCGGCAGGGGCTACGTCGTCCTTTCACCAGGTCTCGTTACAAAACCAAAATCTCGCGTGAGTTCTTGCGTTACCTATCGTTAGTGTTAACGAAACATCGTTAATTTGCGCTAGGGATCGTTACTCATCGTTACTACATACTTTAATTTTCCCGATCGTTAGTTTGCATTACTAACGATTCAGGTGAAACCGCTTGCGTTAATGAAACGTTAATGTTTATTAACGCAAAGTTTCTTTTGGTACATACTGTATGTAAACAAAAACTTGCGTCTCGTGATTTCGACAGTGATTTATTACACAATAAAATCTGATTCGACTTAGGCACAGTGGGTGATTTCAAGTTCGGTGCTAGTGCTAGTGCTAGTGCTATCTCAGCACTAGCACCGGCGATAAAACCGAACTTGAAATCACGTCGGTGTTGGGAGTTGACCTCAAAATTATGACGTATTTCCGGTTGCTGGTGCTGGGCTCGGTGTTGAATGTCGTCTGCTGAACCGAGCTCCGCCGATTGTGTTAGCGATTTACGTGCTTTTTCGCCATTGATTAACACTAGCCCCTAGGGATTAACGTTTTCGTCATTTCAAGTTCGGTGCTGGTGTTAGCGTTGCCGTGCGAGACTCATATTCACGTCCATAATAGATGCACGTTTTACGTGCAAAGTCTATGCTAATGCAGTGGTCGCCCACGTAACGTACACGAACACTCTCGACATGGCTTCATAAATCTGAGCCTGGGAGCAAAATTAAGATAGTTGTATTTTGGGGAGTGGATGAAATTTGTGGCATTTTAATATTTCTTCCCCACTATGTCCCTAAATCTAAGCAATTTTGGCTACATCTTTTAATATTTGACTGTAATCACGCGCAATCACTTTTTTCGTCGCGCAATTCTCGCGGAGCTCGCGGTGCTGTGATTCCAACACCTAGTGCTGGTGATCGATAATTTTGATCGGTATCGCCTCGTTAATCTGACCGTCGGTGTTGGAGCTCGATTTAACGCTGTTATTTGGGGGCTAGCACTAGCACTAGCACTAGCACCGAACTTGAAATCACCCATTGAATTCAAAGGTTTTCCCGTGAAAGTGTTCTTGGAATTTCATCGACTTAGGCGAGTATTCGACTTACAAAATTCGACTTGTGAGTGAATTAATACACGTAAGTCAATGGGGAAAAATCGGGACTTTTTAAAATCATCGGCCTGCACGATTATTCGACATATGTGACGTCAACTTAGGCGAGTTTAACTGTACCATTGAGTATTGGTCCTCGGGCCTATTTCTCCAAATTTGGTGCTTTTATCCGCGATGTAACAGTAATTTCACACAGCGACCCGACTATAAGCACAAATAAAACTAAAGACAATGCTTTACCAGTTAGTAGATAAATCTATAACATCAAAAAAAAAACTATCTCGACCATCTCATTGTGACATATAAGTAATTACGTCAAGATTAAAAGGACACTCTGAGGAGCATAACAATACTATAGTCAATCTTCGATGTCCATGAAAAGGACGCAACTACATCCCTTGCCCCCCCCCCCCCAAAAAAAAAATGGATAGAACAAGAACTATGAAAAAAAAAATGACTCTACTGTCAATGACACAATCCATTGACGAAACAGTTCTATCATGAAGAGTATTTGTTTTCCTGCTGGGATAGGCCAATGCCCTGGTAGACTGTATAAGCGATCGTATCATTCTTTTCTTTTTCCCGAACACTTTAGTGTGCAATTGTTTGGCTTCCAGTAAAGAAAATCATGTGACACTCATCTGGTCTTGACAATGATGTGACTCGAGAAATAAACAATATTGGTCTGACCGATCTGATGTTATCGGACTTGCGAAGACATGTGTTCTCACAGACTTCTTCTCCACGAGCTAAAACGCTATGGGGTGAGAGGGTGTACTCTGCAGTGGGTTGAATACTTCTCAGAGGTCGCACACAGTATGTACAGGTTAAAGATGAAGTCAGCGAAGTTCCTTGTGGCATCTGGTATGCCACAAGGGAGTATCCTCAGGCCCTTACTCTTCTTAGCCTTCATAACTGACAATTTTCCGGACTGTTTGAACAACTCTACGGCTCTTCGCAGATGACTGTGCCCTGTACAGGAGGATATTATGTTCACATGATGCGAGCTGCGCCAAGACGGTCTTGTAATATTAACTCGCAGGCATGGGAACGCATATGAAACATGCACTTTAACTCATCAAAGTGTCAAGTATTGCGTTTAACCAAGAAACGCAAACCAGTCACTTCTGCCTGTAACATCCATGGAATATTTCTTGTAGAAGCTGCATCTACCGGATGCCTTTGGGTTAACATCAACAGCAACCTTAACTTCAACAACCATGTCGACATAATTTCCAAGAAAGCTAACCCCGTGCAATCGAGCTTTTCTTCAGCATATTTAACTTCAGAAGGTGTCCTCGTAAGATTATAGAAGCAACTTTATACAAGACCTTTAAAGATATGCAGGCAGTAGCATGGGATCCACACACACAACGAACATCAAGAAAGTTGAGCAAGTTCAGCGGAATAGTGCAAGACATGTCATTGACAACTATAATATGCGACCCTGTCCCACAAAACCTACAAAAAGTCATTCTGCATTTGTTAAGTTTAGTATGATTTTATACCTAGGTTGATTTTATTTATACGTTGTTGTCATTGACTGTGTATATCCTGAAGAAGGGCTTTTCGTCCGAAAGCTTGATGATTTAAGGGGTGCTACCAAACACCAGCCACATCTATATGTGCAAGATTTGCAGTCAATATATATATACATATGTGTGTGTGTGTGTGTGTGTGTGTGTGTGAAAAGATAAGTAGCAAAGCTGCAACAAAGTTCATGCTGTATTCACCAACGGTTTATTTCTTCACACAAATTTCCGAGCGTCTTGCCGCCCTTTCTCAAGTGTTGATATTGAGAGAACAATAACAAAATTAAGCCATAACAATATACATTGCAACCGTGTTACCAAAGATGCGCGCTTTAACGCATTATAAAATGGGTTCAAGAATGTTGCAAATTGGAAGCGCTGATATGAGTCAGGTGTGCGCTCATGATTTCTTACTATTGCACGGCCGTGCAAAAAAGCGTAAAGTCACTGACGTCACAATGTTTACACCAGCAGTGCACACTCAATCAGTTGTTACAAGTGCGTCGCGCGCTACTATACGCGCTGTCAATCCTGTAAACAACTTCTAGTTCGGGCTGCCAGCCGGCCTTTCTTGTGCATAACATGTGGCGTACGTATACGCTTATACGTACAGTACTTATGTGTGCAGGATTTCCGAGTGCGACGTGCGTAAATGTTTGGGACGAACATCTTCGGACATCTTGACTTTTGAGCGAGTGCTACAAGTAGCTGACTGGTATTGACCCACAAAGGTACATGAAAAATACTGTTAGTTTTCGACCCATTTTATAAATCAGATAATACACAGGTTTGAGTTCGTGACGTTAGTGGAGATGCAGCTCACTCTCGGGTATTTACAATGTAGTGCAACATGCACTCGGCTTCGGATCGTGCATGTTTCACAATTGTAAATACCCTCGAGTGCGCGACATCTCCACTAACGCACTCTCACCTGTGTATTATTTGTATAATGGCTTAATTTTGTTATTAGGGAGCTTTAGATTTTAGACGCGCGGACGTTCAGAGGGAAAAAAAAAACATGTTCTGAGCGTGCGCAGAAGCGCGTGTCAAGTCCACCTATTTCTAGTTTGCGTCTCCTGAGTTTTTCACTACGCGTACTGGGCTATTTTTACGTCCGCACAGTTTGCAACGTACAGAACTATTTCATGCGCTGATCATATGGGGGGAGCGATTGTATTTTTTATACTTTGCGTCCCAGCGTAATCTAAAGCTACTATTCAATGCGACGCAGGGGAGAGGAGAACGTCCAGCGCACCCGTCGTCTCAAACGTCCGCGCGTCATCAAATCTAAAGCTCCCTATTGTTCTCTCAGTATCAACACTTGAGAAAGGGCGGCGAGACGCTCGAAAATTTGTGTGCAGAAATAAACCGTTGGTGAATACAGCATGAACTTTGTTCCAGCTTTGTTACTTATCTTTTTATCTTACAAACACGTGGACAACCTAATCAACATATATATATATATATATATATATATATATATACATACACTGCAAAAAGTCCGGTGTTAAATATGACAAACCGAGCTGGCGTTAAATTTCCGGTGCTCATTCATGGTGTTAGATTAACACCTCCGGGTGTCATTTCAAAATTTAAAATTGTTTTTTGAATAGTTTCTTAGTTACTGCACTTCTTGTTAATTTTGAACTTTAACAAGACGATGAAGAATTTTCCGATAAAGTACTTGATTTTTGAAAAAAAAATGTGTAAACAAATTTACACCACAGTAACACCAGTTGGTGTGGTCCCCTATTGAAGCTGGACGGGTGTTATACCATTGCAATTAACACCACCAATATCAAATCAACACCATGCGGTGTCATTATTGAATTAACTCTAGCGCAGTGTCAAAAATATCACCAGCCACAGTGTCAAATTAACACCACGAAGTGCCAGGCGAACACTTTTTAACACCGTCACAATACATTTTCAACACCTGTGGGTGTGGTCCTCTATTGAAGTTTGATAGGTGTTAGATTTAACACCCCTGGTGTTAAATCTAACACCGATGTTTTTACAGTGTATATATATACACACATATGTGACCCTGCATCACAAGACGCACAGAAAGTCGCCAGACATGAAATTTTAGTTAAGAGCTATTCTAAAAATGATGTATAATTCAAATCAAATGGGCTCTCCTAACCTATCTAAATATTGGAAAGAAAACACACACTCAGAAAAAGAGTGAACTGAGAAAAGAGGCTCTGAAGTGCAATGTCTATTCGGGCGCTAAATCTGTACCAAGCCGTGCTGGCTGTGCAACGAATGGGACAAAAAAAAAACAGGATGTAAAATCACCAGAGTAACAACAATGAAGGGATTATCAAATTAAACTGAAATTGAGAGTGCAGTTGTTAACACATTCTTTTCGTAATTGATGCCAACTTTCAAAGCAGTAACACCATCCCTTCAAAAGTTATTCGAGTTTAAAGTGAAGAGTGTGTTCAAGGTTTATAAGAAATGAAAAGGGGATTCTAAAAACACACCTAATCACACTATTCTACCAAAAAGAGTTCAAGATAAACTGCTAAAAAACACATTTTCCTGCCCATTTTATGATCCCAAATTGTAACATAATGTAGAAGAAGACTTACTCCTTCAGAAAATATGAAAAAGTAAAGATGGGTTAGGTTGACCCATTTCACCTATTTTCAGTCTCCACAAATATCAGTGTGTGCGACTTTTCGTTCGTTTTGTGGTGCATGGTCATATGTATATATACATGTATTCACAACAGTAGTTCAATATCAAAACTCCCTGAGAGACGTAGTTTTGACGAATTTTCGCCCATAAGGCTTTGTCAAATCAGTGGTAGATTTGATTTTGAAGCAGATATAAATCAAAATAAAAGATGCGTCGTCAGTGGTAGCGCGTCCATAACAAAATAGCCGGGTTCACAAGTACACCAATTAGCGGGATACAAATGTCGAGATTTGCATCGCGAGGGGGCGCTGTGGCATAGTGGATAAGACTCCCGACTCCCGAACGGAGGACCGCGAGTTCGAATCCCGCCCAGTGCTTACATCCTTGGACAAGATGTTTTTACCCACAATGTCCCTCTCAACCCAGGTGTATAAATGGGTACCTGGCTACGCTAGGGTAATAATAATAGCAGGGCCCTCTGGTAGAGCAGTGGCAACACTGAAGAGGCTACCCTGGGTAAATAAGACCGTATTATTATCATTATCCCGAGTTTTTTGCACGTGTGGACAGAAAAAACCCGAAAATTAGCGGGATAAGCATTGCGATGCTACTCCCAAGAAATCTTGCGCTGGTTCGTCAATTAGCGGGATAATTGGCCCCGCGCTGGTACGTGTGAACGGTAGGGATTAGACTCTCGAGTATTTATATCCCATCATGCAATGCGCACATCACAACAGCGAGGCCTCTTTGGAGCACAACAACAACAGCGCGCGAACCACACCACTGACGCGTAAAAGACTATGGACAAAGGTAAGTGCGCGCAGGCAGTGATAGAGAAGGGCGCTGTGTGACCCAGTTTGCAGGCTTTGCTGTTATCTCTATCGGCAATTAGCAGGATAATTCGGTACGTGTGGACGCTCGCCAAATTAGCGGGATACCGATCGCGATCGCTATCCCGCTAATTTGGTGCGTGTGGACGCTCGCAAAAAAAAAAAAAAAAAAAAAAAAAAAAAACTCGGGATGTGCATCGCGATCGTTATTCCGCTATATTGTACGTGTGAACCCGGCTAATGTGTAAGTACACATAAGCCGGGTTCACACGTACACCAATTAGCGGGATACAAATCTCGAGATTTGCATCGCGATCGTCATCCCGAGTTTTTTTGCACGTGTGGACAGAAAAACCCCGAAAATTAGCGGGATAAGCATCGCGATGCTAATCCCAAGAAATCTTGCGCTGGTTCATCAATTAGCGGGATAATTGGCCCCGCGCTGGTACGTGTGAACGGTCGGGATTAGAATCTCGAGTTTTTATATCCCATCATGCAATGCGCACATCACTACAGCGAGGCCTCTGCGAAGAGGTCCTTCACCTCTTTGGAGCACAACAACAACAGCGCGCGAACCACACCACTGACGCGTAAAAGACAATGGACAAAGGTAAGTGCGCGCAGGCAGTGATAGAGAAGGGCGCTGTTTGACCCAGTTTGCAGGCTTTGCTGTTATCTCTATCGGCAATTAGCGGGATAATTCGGTACGTGTGGACGCTCGCCAAATTAACGGGATACCGATCGCGATCGCTATCCCGCTAATTTGGTACGTGTGGACGCTCGCAAAAAAACTCGGGATGTGCATCGCGATCGTCATCCCGCTATTTTGTACGTGTGAACCCGGCTATACACAAGGAGCGCACAAGGGCGCACATACACAAGTAGCGCAAAAGGTAGGACGTCACAAAGAAAACTAGGAAGGTAGGGAAGATCAAGAAGCGCACAAAATAGGTAGTTACAATAGCCGGGTTCACACGTACACTAATTAGCGGGATACAAATCTCGAGATTTGCATCGCGATCATCATCCCGAGTTTTTTGCACGTGTGGACAGAAAAAACCCGAAAATTAGCGGGATAAGCATCGCGATGCTAATCCCAAGAAATCTTGCGCTGGTTCGTCAATTAGCGGGATAATTGGCCCCGCGCTGGTACGTGTGAACGGTCGGGATTAGAATCTCGAGTTTTTATATCCCATCATGCAATGCGCACACCACAACAGCGAGGCCTCTGCAAAGAGGTCCTTCACCTCTTTGGAGCACAACAACAACAGCGCGCGAACCACACCATTGACGCGTAAAAGACAATGGACAAAGGTAAGTGCGCGCAGGCAGTGATAGAGAAGGGCGCTGTGTGACCCAGTTTGCAGGCTTTGCTGTTATCTCTATCGGCAATTAGCGGGATAATTCGGTACGTGTGGACGCTCGCCAAATTAGCGGGATACCGATCGCGATCGCTATCCCGCTAGTTTGGTACGTGTGGACGCTCGCAAAAAAACTCGGGATGACCATCGCGATCGTCATCCCGCTAATTTGTACGTGTGAACCCGGCTAATGAACACTGAAAAAAAAAACACGTCACAAAGCAAGGAGGTGCTTCTACTCCTTTCTTGTACTGGGAAAGGAGTAATATTAGTGGTATATCAGCATTCTGTTGGTTTCTCACGATTCACAGCCGCAACGAAGCTGATTGCGAAACCGTCTTCCCGACGCGTGAGCAGAACGGGATGAATGGCATTGGTACATCGTTGTTGTTGTTGTTGCTGCTGCTGCTGTTGTTGTTGGTTTTTTTTTAATAGCGTAGCAAAATAAAAATGCTGAAAACTGCTTATCCAATAAGGCGAGCCAATGGAGTAAAATGGAGTCAAAAGCGGCCTGAGCTATCGATCCTAGCAGAATCTTCTTCAGAGGCAGGATGACAAACAAGCATGGAAAGCGATCACATAATCATAGGGACTTCACACAACATGAACAGTCAGGGACAGGCTGGGTGCACAGAACAAAGAAAACAAAGGAGAGGGTAGGAGGTCACGGGCAAGGAGCCCAACAGGTAAAGGGGAGGGGATTAGAGCAGGAGGGTGGGCAGACATAAGGCAGAGGAGGGCGGACAGACAAAAGGCAGAGGAAGGTCAGTAATGATCATGAGGATCATGAGGGCAACAACTGAAAGAAAGGGATGAATAGGGGGGCAACATCAAAGAAGATTTAAGGAACACCAGAGGGATAAAGAAAGGGAAACAACGAAAAAGCAACTGCAAGGGGAAGGGGGGGGGGGGGGGGGGGAGCAAACAGTGAGCCCTGGAAGGTGTACCAGGAGGAGGCAACAACATGAAAGTAATCAAACATACCAAAGTATATATACACACACAGTAATGACAATGATGATTTTTTTTTTGATAACCTCGCTATTGTGTATTAGAAACGGCAGGTAGTTCGATCTCGCTGCCAGTTAATCAGACTGTCAATGTCAGTGTAGGACAAATCTCAAGGTTTGGCTTGCCAGTGTTTTTCTCCTATAGACTTATAAAAAATAACTCAGAATTGAGGTGACAATTATTCAACAAGGATAAAAATATCCTGTTTAATTTCTCATTAGATTGCTTCATACTCTAAAGAAGTAATAATAAATTGGTAGATAAAGTACATTGACTTCTCTTTGGTTAGCCTTCTGGGAGCTTGAAAACAATAGCTCACAGTGACGGGTGGTGATGGGGTATGGGGTTTGAACCCCCTCCCCTCGTTTTTGTGGTGAGAGGGGGTGGCTTAGCCCCTCTTTGTATTTTACATACATTTTTTTTTCATTCAGTATGGGAGGGGATGGACAGTATGTGCATGTGTCTAATTGGTAGGATAACAACTTTTAAAACGTGTCTCCAGTCTCACCTAGAGAGCTACATATAATACAAGGTCATAAATACATGGTACTGAAGCTGTGAGACAACTGATGCTGCTGAGTTAAAATGGCATAAATTATTAAGATGGAAAAGGGAGGAGAAGGGATGTAATGCCTCCACCGGTAGAGAATTGTGTGTGTTCTCTTTACATACAGTGTACATGAGCTGAGCGGCTTTTCAAATCAGACTGATACAAACCAACTGTGTTATACTCGGAACGTCTTACATCTCTGTACATGTATTTAACGCACAAAGCATTACTGCTAATAGCGTTGTGTTTGGTTTTTGTCTTTGTTTTTATCATAACAGTCAGTGTCTACTGTACTTCTATGTTTATGATTTATGTTGTCACTCGGTGCTATTTATGGCTTCATGTCTATTAAGTGAACACTGCATTGGGACTTAACTTGTGGTTCAACCTTGCTCTAGATGTGTATCCAATATACACTAGTGTATGTTGTACATTGTCAGAATGTCATCTGTAAAATTACGAAGACATATTCTTTAATCAATCACGTCCCAGAAAGCAACTTTTTTGTGTGGTTTGGTGCTGCATAGTTACAGTATGATTGTTAGAACATGTAGGCCTATTCACTGTATTTCAAATGGTAGAGAATCATCTTTTGTCCCAGCCCTTTGATGTTTATTTCTATAAACTTTGATGATTTAGGATTCGGAACTTTAAAAGGTTGTTAGTTGCTAAATGCTTAACCTTGAGTGTACATGATGTTTTCCTTCAAACATTTCTCCAGAGGAAAAATGCAGTGAAGTTAGAGGTGGCAATTAGGTAAGTATATGAAAGGGATAATTTATGCTGTGCCATTCTCCCGTGGACTTGATATTTCAATTAACTCGTTGATAGTGCAATTTGATTATAAAATCTCTCCCGCAAATGATTTCCAATTCATGTTTTGGAACATATTAAGCCTTTTCTATACCAATGACAGTCATGTTAACATCATTCTTGCTACTAATTACTTTATACCTATACATTACGTACTCTACGTGGTATCATCTGTTTTTCATTTTGAACCTTATACGCATAATTATGAATGAAAGACCCAACAGTACTCTTTACGAATATAATATGCATGTTATATGATATATGTATATATATATATATGTATATATACTAATATATTTGTATACATCCTTATGATATATATATATATATATATATATATATATATATATATTTACATATATCATTATAACTATATCTATATACTAGGTGTTACAAAAAAAAAACATTTCCTACTTTTGATGCTTAATAGCTCAAAAACTATTCATCAGATAAAACTGCCATTAAGAAGTGTAATAGCAGAATAGTGTACAATTTAGTTGGAAGTAATTTAAATATGAAAACCTATATCACTTTCATAATATTCATGATTAATTGCAATAGACCGGGGGCTCAGAGGATTTATTCAGCTGAAAAGAGTCAAACTTTTTGATGGTCTCATCATATAAGGATGTGGCCAAGGGTCAATAAAATGAATTGCTGGCAAGTCACATCCTGTACCGTAAGCCTAGGGGCCACAAAAAGGGGCCCCGAAAAAATGGGGGTCACGGACAAAAGTTGGTGGATATTGTTCCTTTGGGTGTATTTATCATGAAAACAGCAAGGCCAGCTTCCTGTACTGGGCCCCAGACAGTAGCCCCAAAGGGCCCCACCCCCTATAGGCCCTACGTACAACCACACACATTATACATTGATACTATTCAGCTGAAAAGAGTCAAGGCTAATTTCTTTTGCAATGGAAGTAGTACCCACCAGATATATCCAAAACACCAATGCCAGCTAGTCTATCCTGTACGGGGCGTCAGACAGTAGTCCCAAAGTGCCCCACAAATATGGTGTTATTCAGCTGAAAAGGGTCACGGCTAATTTCTTTTGCAATGGAAGTAGTACCCACCAGAGATATCCAAAACACCAATGCCAGCTATTCTATCCTGTACGGGGCCCCAGACAGTAGCCCCAAAGTGCCCCAACCCCTATAGGCCCTACGTACAAACACACACACACACACACACACACACACACACACACACACACTTTGACTTTATTCAGCTGATAAGAGTCACGGCTAATTTCTTTTGCAATGGAAGTAGCACCCATCAGAGATATTCATAACACCAAAGCCTGCTACTTTATCCTATACGGGGCCCCAGGCAGTAGCCCCAAAGTGCCCCCCCCCCCCCTACACACACACACACACAGTAGTTTCATTCAGCTGAAAAGGGTCACGGCTAATTTCTTTTGCAATGGAAAGAGTACCCATCAGAGAAATCCAAAATACCAAAGCCAGTTATTTCATCCTGCACGGGGCCCCAGACAGTAGCCCCAAATTGCCCTCTTACCCCCTCCCCCCCCCCCACACACACACACACATTGATTTTATTCAGCTGAAAAGGGTCACGGCTACTTTCTTTTGCAATCGGAAGTAGTTCTCATCAGAGATATCCAAAACGCTAAAGGCAGCTATTTTATCCTGCACGGGGCCCCAGACAGTAGCTCCAAAGTGCTTTGCTTTCTTCTCTTCTTTGTCTTCATCTCTTCTTCTTCTTAAATATGCGCTCCTTCGTCTTCATTTTCGCGACAACGACAACGTCCTGCTCCTCATCATCATCAGTTTTGCTGTTCTGGCAAACATTTTCTAGCGTATCGGCTACGTTCGATTTTAAAACGGCGAGAGCGGAAGACAGGCGTAATTGAGTCTGGGAAAGCGTAGGAACAGCGTATCTAAAGCGGCCAACAGCGTTATCGAAGCAGGAATGAAGCGTCGTAGGAACAGGCCTTGATTTTATACGAGAGTAGAGAACTTAGTGTGAGCGTCGTTAAAGCGGGAAGGTCGTACTTTGATGAAGAAAGCGGCGCAGCAGCGGGACCACGTCGGTGTCTAGTTTAGACTACTTCCCGTTCTTATGCCGCTGTTACTACGGTCAGAAAAACCTGGAATTGTTACGCTCATCCCGCGGTATTTACTCTATCACTGCTCTCTCCCCGTTAGAGCTACGATTCAAAATAGGTCAATCTTGATAGGGAGATGGGTAAGAAATTTTGAACAAGTTCAAAATTTCTTCCCGATCTGTAAAATTGCCAAATCCAACCCCATCACCCAAACGCTGCTGCTACGATGCTCCCGGTCCCCGTACACTTTTGCCGCTCTCTCCCGATCTGACAGATTGAATAAATCGGGATGCAGATCTTGATAGTGGAATTACATGTGGGGACACTTAAGGAACACTCTGTGGGACCCTGTTAAACCCACAAATGTAAGAATACATCGCCCACAAATGTAGAAAATCGACCACAAACGTAAAAATTTAACATCACCCACAAATGTAGAAAACGCCCACTAATGTAGAAATGATTTCAAACGTCGCCCACAAATGTAAAAACGACAAGTACTATAGATATAGTTGATATAAATAGATTCACTTCTCTATAGGATAGCAGTGCACTTCTCGTAAAATAGTGTGTACGTGTACGGAGACGAGTACGTGTGTGGGGAGAGTTCGGCGGGGGAGATGTGTGTGCGAGTGTCTGTCTGTGTGTTACGGTGTGCCGCGTGTCACACCTTTCCGGCGGGCAGGTGCGCCTCCGGGCAAGTTACAGAGGCTTGTTGCGAGTACGAGCGGTACAATTTCTGCGGGTAGACATGAAAGATGTTAAAGAGTTCCGTACTTGCGTTTTACCTGCTAGACGCGTACCACTTACCTGCTATTTGCATGCCGACCTGCCATGGAGTATCGTTACATGTACTACTGTGATAACATGCTTGTCTTCTGTCTGTTTGTGTGTGTGTGTGTGTGTGTGTGTGTGTGTGTGTATGTTTTCCTACAATTAAAGTTTCTGTTTCTGGGCGGCGGGTGAGGACTGACTTATCTGCAAAGGAATCCCTCTGAAGTAATTTGAAATGGCAGAAAGTCATACAGAATGTCTACTCTCAACTAACCAGCAGAGAGGCAGTAACTGACCCTCAACATGCACGCAGATGACCAGCGACACTGGCAAATCAGACTTGCGTGCGCATATGCGCATCTCCTGGTACTAGTGCGTGCCAACACCACTGCGGAGAACTCCGGAGGAAAACAAAAACAAAAACAAAAACAAAAACAAAAACTCCCCGCAAGTCAACCCGCA
The DNA here is from genome assembly GCF_040938485.1 of Diadema antillarum. Classification (NCBI taxonomy): domain Eukaryota; kingdom Metazoa; phylum Echinodermata; class Echinoidea; order Diadematoida; family Diadematidae; genus Diadema; species Diadema antillarum. The sequence goes on along the minus strand of NW_027272093.1, from coordinate 232,195 downwards.
GGCTTCCCCAGACACGATGTGACAAGGCCTTAGTTTAAGAGCTCCAGTCCCCGTATGTCGCTCGGACTGACTGAAAACAGATCGCCTTCGACAGGTCACAATACACGGAATGCATGCGATTAAGTAGCGCGCGTCTAGTAGCAGGTAAAGGCCGTGTCACACCTTTCCGGGAAAGCCTTGCGTGCGACTTGCAAAGAGCATTTTTGACTACCCGGAGGTCCCCGTAGATGATCCGCACATGACAGTACCTAGTATGTATCTCAACCGTAGTAGCCCGGAGGTGCGCACGCATATTTTTTACCCGCAACCGTGTTTAGGCTACTGTCACAACTCAGAGCGGCGACCGACCGATTTGTAGCCTGTTGGGTCGCTGCTCAAAATTTGGCATCGCCCAGCAGTTTTTGGAGATGCTGAGCAGGCTGTAAAACCCTAACGATGGCCGAGCAGTGCCCTGTCGATTTCCCGTCGGTCACCGATCGATTTTCAGTAAAATTTTGGCGAAATATGGGGATCTACATCGCGCAGAGTCCGAGCAGTCATCGAGCGATGCCCCATCGGCAACTGGACGATCTCCCACCGGTCACCGGCCGATTTTTACGAAATCGCTCAGCGACCGACGGGTGATCGATAGGTCATCTACCGGTGACCCTTAGGCGTACCGACGGCCACCCGCCGGTCTCTGCTGGAAATTTCTCACGAGCTACCTGTGTTTGTTAGTGTACCTATGTGATTTGTGATGTGTTAATTAATCAATCAATTAAGACAAAACTCGAGGAAAAGGATCTAAGAGTTGAATTATCAACTAACAACCTCAGCTATATGATACCACAGACAACTAGAAATTAGGAAATAAAACAAAAGGTTGGAACACCCAAGATGGAACACAGATTAGAATAGATTATATTTTTCCAAAATATCTTCAAAAAATCTCCAAAATATCTTCTATATTTTACAGAATTTTTCTATTCCTATTCAATTTCATATTTCAATATTCCCCATCTCTTGCCATTCATTTCTTCTTCAATCAATAGGCCTTAAATGAATGATTAGGTAACCAAACCATATTTTACAACGTCAACATATCGACACTAACTTTTAGCTTTCATCTCTTTTGCCCCAAAGTGGTTGCCTCTGACTTCCATGTCCCTCATGCTGGTTGTTGAGATGTTGGTGGGGTTTCCTTGCCTTTTATTCCTCCCCCTGCTTCTTCCATATAGCGTTAGATTATCTTCTCCATCTAGTCCCTGGTTTCCTTCAGTGCTTCTGTCATATTTATCTTAACATTAGTCCCCTAAGTCGCTCGACGGCGACCGCTCGATCTATTCTCTTGGTTTTCTACTGTGCTGTTGTCATTTTTGTCTCTGTTATTTTTGTTCCCTAAATCACTCGGCAGCGACCGCTCGATTAGGTCAGTGCCTGGGCGGTTCCCACTCGGACACCGAGTGTATTTTGGGCAGCGAGTGAAAACTGGTCGGTGGCCGCTGAAATTTTAACTCCGCGCTAAAACTTCAGCGGCGACTGACCGATGCCCCAAAAATCAGTGGCGCCTGGTCAGTCACCGGTCGGTCACCGGTCGTTGTCCGACCGGTTTTGGCTAAAAACTCGCCGACCGGTCGCCGAGCAGGCTGATTTTGGGGGTTGTGACCGTAGCCTTAGGCCCTGTTACACCTTTCCGGACAAGCTACTCGGGCTTGTTACGTGTAAGGATTTTCTAGCATACCGGATTTTCCTATGGGCGGAAAAGGATTTGAGCGAGTCAGCGCATGTGTCTTACAATACTTGCTGGACGCGTTCTACTTATATTATACTTGCGAGTATACTGTGTGACCTTTGTACCAGTCGCGCGGGGGCTGACAACTCAGTGAAGGAATTCCTCTAATGGAATGGCTGAAATCCCACAGAATTTCATTATCTTGGCTGCATACGGGACTGCGAAGTACCTGCGTGGGAGTTGCCTGGGAAATGCTGCCGCTAAAGGCCTCCTACTGGCGTTCTGCGTGGACCTCTACGGGCATTCCCGCGACTCACCCGGAAAAAGTTTTGGTCATGCTAAAAACTGGGCTGCGGTTAAATCGGACTTGCGTGAGCACCTCCGGGCAACTACGCGCTAGATACCGTCAGGTGCAGACCAACTGCGGAGAACTCCGGGGAGTAAATTTGTTTCCCCGCAAGTCAAGCCGCAAAACTTCCCCCGCACGGTATGACAAGGCATGAGTGAAAATTGCAAACATTCTTGTTCGCCCGCTGAAAATCTTCTACGTGCTGGAAACTACCTTCTCGCCATAAGCCCGCGTAGCTTGCCCGGAATGGTGTGGCACGGCCTTAAGACGCACGAAATAAGGGTCTAAAACGCCCACTAAGTAGAAATACGTCAACCACAAATGGAAAAAAAAATTACATTTGTGGTTGATGTTTGAATTTTTTACTACAATAGTGGGCGTTTTTTACATTTGTGGACGCTGTCGTTTTTACATTTGTGGTTGAGTGTTTTTTTTTTACATTTGTGGGCGGTGTTTTTTACATTTGTGGGCGATTTTTACATTTATTTTGTGGGCGTTTTTACATTTGTGGGCGTTTTTACATTTGTGGGTTCAACAGGCCCCGTACAGCTATAACTGGTTTCGGTGTTTTTGATACCGCGTTGAGTACTACTTCCATTGCAAAAGAAATTATAGCCGTAATTCTTTTCACTTAGAATAGAATAATACGGGAGCACTTTCCAGCTACTGGCTTGGGGCCCCTTAAAGAATAAAAATAACTGGATGGGTTTGTGTTTTAGGTATCTCAGCTGTTAATTCCACTGCCAAGGAAAATAGGCACACATGACTCTTGGCACCTAAAAACGCTTAGTTCATATGGGATGGGAATACCTTGGGACTACAGTGCACTCCCGTTACAACGAACACGGTTATAACGAAATTTCGTTATAACGAAGTAACACTTTTGGTCCAAAAATCATCGCCATTAAAGTCTATGGTACAAAATTCGCTTATAACGAACACGGTTATAGCGAAATTTTCGTTATAACGAAGTCTTTTCCGAGCACCACTGACAAAGAAAAACAAAAGAAATGTGCTCCGTTATAACGAAATGCGGATCGCTTTCGAAAATACGTAGCGGAACAAGGCATTTACAGCGTCTCTGCATGGGCGAACGCGTCACATCACTGTGTGTTCGCTTGGTGTGTCACGCACAGTTTCCGAGGGGAACTTGCGTTATTGTAATACAATAATCTGTAATTGATTAACTATTTGTTTTGTTGTTCACATAGCTTTCCAGTGTATGACGAGTATTCAACAAACAGAATGTCATATATGAGTGGCTTCCTTGTTTTCGTTATATATTGTATTTGTTCGGTTATAACGAAATTTCGTTATAACGAAAGAAAACTGCCGGTCCCGAGCATTTCGTTATAACGGGAGTGCACTGTATACCATTCAAGGGCCCTGCATCCGGGCCAATTTCGCACCTCTTTTAATCCAATTCTTTAATGCTGAATTTAATTTAGCAAAAATTTAGCATAGATGACATGGTATAGTTCAATGTCATGATCTATTCATTCAAATTCATTTTGAAACATTCACATTACCTCTAACCTTATTCTAAATAACATTTTTCAACTAAAATTCATATATAAGACAAGCACCATTCCACTATCCGTTCATTCACAAATTCATAATGATATAGTCATGTGATCACGTATATGCTGCGCTCGTTCATTCAAATTGATTTCTGGGCATCTAATTTAATATGTTCTGCAGTCAATTAAACAGATATGTTCATGCTTGACCTCTTTCCTATTTTCTTTCATCGTAGTTATTGTTTTGTAAGCATCATAACATTTCATGTTTTCGTATTAGTTTAAGAGAGTTTGACAACATTTTTTTTTTTACGTGCTTATTGAATCCGAAGAAGTAAGAAGCCACAAATTATCTGGCCGTTACGAGCGCTTTATTACGAGCGGTCGGCCAGTTCCAGGAAGTCAAGGTTATGATCCTCATTTTTTTTCTATAATTCTTTCTATGTCTTACTAGAGATATACGTCTGTATCTATTATGATGTCATGACTATCACAAATGAAGTTAATCTGCATTACTGGTACACGTATAGGCCTATAATGACATGTATGAAAGAGAAGGAGCGTTACAGAACAACCAAATCCAGTTATACTAGACTTGCTAGATTTAAAAAAAAAATGATATTTTACTGCTTTATAACAGTAATTTATAGATGAAACAAAAACACATATAAAAATGTTCTCACCTTAAAAAAAAAAGAAATAGCGTGATGTAAATTTGAAATAACACGTTTGGAATTTGACTGTCTTTCGCGAAATTTGATGACTGAAATACGCTTTTCGGCAAGTCAAGGCGAATTTGAATGAACGTAGGGTACCAGCCAATTTGAATACCCGTTTTACGAATTCGAACCTTCTATCAAATGAACCGACAAAAGTGCGAAATTTTCTGGGAAAACCTAACTGGCTTTGATGTTTTGGGTATCTATGATGTAAACTAAGGCCTACTTCGATTATAAAATAAAAACAACTATTACTCTTTTCAGCTAAATGATGTCATAATAATTATGTGGGGGAGGGGCACTTTATGGTTACTGTACTGGGCCCAGTATCCAGGATGAAAATGACTGGTTTTCGTAATATGGTCAACTCGGTTGTGCACTATACAGAAGTATGCTTCCTTTGCAAATTTCTTGGGTATTTTGCTACTGTAACCTATGGGACCCCGTATATAGGATAAGATGACCTGCTTTTGGTGTTTGTGATATCTCTGTTCAGTTGGCCCTGGTATTTACATTACAAAGGAATTTGTAAGACCATTTTCAGCTGATTCACAGTACGTATAATGGATGGGACACTGTGGAGCTACTGTCTGGGGCTCCGTACAGGATAAAATAACTGGCCTTGGTGTGTTGAATATCTCTGATAGGTATTTCTTCCAGTGCAAAAGAAATTACCCGTGTTTGGGGCTACTGCCTGGGGCCCCGTACAGGATAAAATAGCTGGCTTTCGTGTTTTGGATATCTCTGATCAGATTGGTACTACTTCCATTGCAAAAGAAATCGGCCGTGACCCTTTTCAGCTGAATAAAATCAATGTGTGTGTGTGTGGGGGGGGGGGGGGGGGAGAGGGGACAACTTGGGGCTACTGTCTGGGGGCCCGTGCAGGATAAAATAACTGGCTTTGGTATTTTAGATATCTCTGATAAGTACTACTTCCATTGGAAAAGAAATTAGCCGTGACCCTTTTCCGCTGAATAAAATCAATGTGTTTGTGGGGGGGGGGGGGGGAGGGGCAATTTGGGGCTACTGTCTGGGGCCGTGTGCAGGATAAAATAACTGGCTTTGGTATTTTGGATATCTCTGATAAGTACTACTTCCATTGGAAAAGAAATTAGTCGTGACCCTTTTTAGCTGAATGAAACTAATGTGTGTGGGGGGGGGGGCACTTTGGGGCTACTGTCTGTGGCCCCGTACAGGATAAAATAGCGGGCTTTGGTGTTTTGGATATCTCTGATGGGTACTACTTTGCAAAAGAAATTAGCCGTGACCCTTTTCAGCTGAATAACACCATATTTGTGGGGCCCTTTGGGGCTACTGTCTGGGGCCCCGTACAGAATAAAATAGCTTGCATTGCTGTTTTCATGGAAAGTACACCCAAAGGTACAATATCCACCAACTTTTGTCCGTGACCCCCTTCGGCTGAATAAATCCATTTTTCGGGGCCCCTTTTTGTGGCCCCTATAGGCTTACGGTACAGGATGTGACTTGCCAGCAATTCATTTTATTGACCCTTGGCCACATCCTTATATGATGAGACCATTAAAAAGTGTGAACCTTTTCAGCTGAATAAATCTTCTGGGCCCCCGGTCTACAAGGTTAGGTTCCAGATATTGGTCAAATTTTAACCCTCTGTACAAAATCTTAACTTTACACAGGAACTAATGATGTGTATGTGAGTGTGTACTTACAATTACTATGAACAATGGACCTTGATACCACCGGTTCACAGCTCTGCTCCAAAGCACATGAATGCTTTATTAATTATTCATTATTGATTGCTGGGCACTGCTAGTCTGAATTCCTAGCAAAGGGTGAAATGCATGCACATAAAAAAAAAGTAAGCACATGTTTCCATATGTGACACTGCACCTCAAAACAAACAAAAAGTCGCCAGACATAAATTTTTAGTTTAGACCATATTCTGAAAGAGCAGACTTTAAGCTTTAAAATGATGTATAACTCAAACCAAATGGACTCTCCTAACCTATCTAAATATTGGAAAGAAAGCACAAACTCAGGAAAGGTGTGAACTGAGAAAAGAGGCTCTGAAGTACAGTGTCTATTCAAGCGCTTAATCTTTACCAAACCGTGCTGGCTGTGCGATGAATGGGACACAAAATAGGAAGTAAAGCACCAGAGTAACAACAATGAAGGGATTATCAGATTAAACTGAAATTAAGCATACCTCATTAACACATTGTGTCCATAATGAATGCCAACTTTTAAAGCAGTAGCTCTATCCTTTCAAAAGTTATTAGAGTTGAAAGTGAAGAGTGAGGACAAGGTTTTTTAGAAATGAAAAAGGCATTCTAAAGACGCACCTAATCACACTCTTCTACCAAAAATGTTCGAGATAAACTGCTTTAAAAAAACACTTTCCTGGCCTTTTTATGATACCAAATTTTAGCATAATGTAAAATAAGACCCGCTCTTTCAGAAAATATGAAAAAGACAAGTTCGGCTAGGTTGACCCATTTCACTTATTTTCAGTCCCCACGCAAAATCAGTGTGTGCGACTTTATGTTCGTTTTGAGGTGCACGGTCACATATGTGCTTGTACACACCACATTTCAGGATGAATAAAGACTAGATGTGATAGTGGAATTCATCATGAATAAATAATGGAGCATTCAAATCCTGGTAATTGTCCAGGACCGTTGTCTGGGTGTCAACTACACACTCCCACACACCCCAAGTGACTTCTGTGCAAAGTTAAAGTTTTGTACAGAGGGCTGAAACCTCACTAAAAAAAAAAGAATAATGTTTAATTCAATGAAACTGAATTATGCTGTCATTCTAAAATTGCCTCCAACAAAATTGTACACTATTTAGCTATTGCGCATATCAATATCAGTGTTATCTGATATAGTTATCGAAATATTAAAGATCAAAAGTAGGAAATGTTTTTTGTAACACCTAGTATGATATTATATAAACATGTTATAATATGCTTATACAGTTTCAGGAGAGAGAGAGAGAGAGAGAGAGAGAGAGAGCGATCAAGGAACAAACCGATACATAAAGTGCATTTTTGACCACAACAAGCATAAATTTATTCGACTCACATGTTCGGTGTCCTACTCCTTCTTCAGGAGTCTTGACAATGACGTTACTTAAACAATATATTCTTTGAAGAAGTCGCCGAAAATCTGAGTCGAATAAACCTATGCTTTATTGGCCAAAAAGGCGTGGCCAGTTTTGTTTCCATTTCTTCGTGGAGCCAATACGTGAAATCTCATTACATTCACACACACACACACGAACACACACACACACACACACACACACACACACACACACACACACACACACACACACACATCCATTTGTGTGTTAATATAATTATAATTGCGGTTCTGTTGCAAACACACTTCTAATTCAGCGGCTGTAGCGCTTATCATACTGCGGCGCACTAGCAGACTACGCTTCCGTGGCCGTGGTATACAATCATGGTACATTCGTGTTTTTGTTGTTTGTTTTGCTTTATGTATTGTACTGTTTTTAAGCAGACAGTACCGGAAACCAGCCTCGTCCTGTGTTTTTTCTTTTGACTAAATCAATAATAAAGTCATGGTGATCAGCTATAACTATAATCGACTATTACGTCTCTTCGTAAAAACGGAAACTTAAAGTTGATTTAAAGTTATAGCCGATCTAAGTTGATCGAAGTTAGCGTTGATTTCACAATCGACGATAACTTCATCTTGATATAACGGGGCCCAGGATGTTGTTGCTGGTAATGAATTTGCATTCAAGTTGATGATCATTTTTTTTTTTATAAACTGCCAGCCGTATACCATCCCCTTGCTGCATTTCAGTAAGCTGAATTAAAAAACGAAATATGACCTCTTGATACATACTGTTGGTTGAACTTCAATAAACACAAGATATCTTATGAAGAATGTGTTTTCAATTCTACTCAGAATCAACTTTATTGCGGTGCATCAATCACATTTATCGCTAATAGGTTGCTTAATGTTGAATTTTGAGTTACCGTTACAGCGCGGAGAAAAGCACCAAATTTTGAGTGGTGATCCGTCAGTACCTGTGGCTCCAATTCACGAAAGCTTTATGCCGCGAATATATATATATATATATATATTTCATCACTTTATTAACATACAAATCGAACAAAGGAATACATAAATACAAAACATGAAAGCCCAGAACATAACTGGATAAACAGAATTAGCAGGGCATATACATAAATATCACACAACGTTACAGAAGATTTACGAATATAAATGCACATAACTTTGACAGATTCCTACACATATTCAAAGTGTGAAAAATATTGTAGAAGCAGGCAAAAGGATAAGAAATAAGACCAGAAAGATTATGAGTAGAGAAAATGGATACTAAGAAAGAAAAAGGAGAAAAGTAAAAAAGCATGAAGAAGAAGAAGAAGAAGAAGAAAACTAGGACAAGTGTGGTACATACTTAAAAAATGATACACTTTTCTCTTGACGGCATTTAGCATACCTATTGAATATTAACAAACATTTGCATTAATTTATATTCCAGTGAATCCAATATATGGTGGAGTGGGGCAATTCCGCATACATAAATTATTCACAATGAGACACGGTCATTCATTCCGCGCCCCATTAACATAACAATAACAATAAATTACATGAATTAATATCGCATGGGACGACTCCGCCCTGGGGAACCGAAGAGACCCTGGAAAAGCCCAGCCCCGGGTGGGGACGCCCCATTATTATAAACCATTAATTTATATTCATACATATAAAAAAAGAGGGATATCTCGTCCTCCCCCCCCCCCAATAAACTAGGATGGACCATGAGAACCCACACCCCTCCATCAACCTCTAAATCAATGCGATAAACACCTAAATACCTACAATATAACAAAACTAGCACATTGTAACCAACCCAAATATTCATGAAATAACAACAATCCATCCCTAAGTATGATAAATCCTCAATATTACCTCACATAACTCAAAGTAACAAAATGTATCCAGACTAGACGGACAAAAAAAAGAGCCCTTTCCAAGCATCAAGCCGGTTCGGTGTAAAAATGGCAGAGGTAAAAATGGCAGAGGTAAAAATGGCAGAGGTAAAAATGGCAGAGGTAAAAATGGCAGAGGTAAAAATGGCAGGGGTAAAAATGGCAGAGGTAAAAATGGCAGGGGTAAAAATGGCAGAGGTAAAAATGGCAGAGGTAAAAATGGCAGAGGTAAAAATGGCAGAAGAAACAATGACAGAGGTAAAAATGGCAGAGGTAAAAATGTCAGAGGTAAAAATGGCAGGGGTAAAAATGTCAGAGGTAAATGATTATGTCAGTGGTAAAAATGTCAGAGGTAAAGTTGTCAGTGGTCGAAATGTCAGTGGTCAAAATGCTAGAGATAAAGCTGCCATTGATAAAAATTTAGTCGTTGAAATTCAAGAGGACGAAGTAAAAGTGACAGATTTTTTTTCTTCATGTTTCTGACACCTTTCTCGCAATACGCGCTTTTCGTGCCTTCTGAAATAAAGCACGGGGGAGACCGGGGAGAAATGGGACACGGGGAGAAAGATGGGACACTCGAATGTAACTTGAAAAATGCTTGGCCAGTCAACAATCCAAATATATCAGTAAAAAGATGAGCCTCGGTACACCTGGAAATGGACATATTAACCACTATACAGCTCTACAGGTATCTTGTCAGTAAAATATCAAACTTACTACAGTTCTGGTAGGTCCTATATTATGTTAATAGGTATTTTGATAAGTTTGCAAACTTATGAAAATAAAATTGCTTGATAACAGACATGCAGGTATGAAAAATTGGCAGGGATCTTTTACTGTTTCTGTTACCACTGGGAGAAATTTAATAGGGCAGTGTTACATTACTTCCCGCGGCACATGTAAATCCTACTTTGGTCATGATGGTTATCCAATTTCTGTCCAGGTTGTCTCATTTCTCCCCGTTTGATGTCCCATTCCCCCAAAATTAGGGGTTAAGCAAATCATTAATTACACGAAAATGTTTTATAAAGGGGTATCACTAAATACTCTTAGTGGGGCAGCTTAGCAAACCTATCGTGCATTTTGTGATACAAGCACCAAATTTGGCACAAATGTACATTAACATATATTGCAAACATTTTCAGATATTGGGGCACTTGGAATTCTCTCTTTATGTCCGCCATATTGGATTTCAAAATGGTCGCCATTTGAAATCTACAGTTGCGATTATCTCTGGGTCTAATGGTGCTATTGACCTGATTCTGGTGTGTTCCGTGATTTACGCCCATCATGCTTTGGGGCAACAGCTAAGTTTGAAAGGCATCAAACATTTACATTTTTTTCGCCTGCGGATTCGTTCAACAATGATTGAAAGAAATCCCCTGGCAAACTGTCGGTTTTTTCTCTCACTAGAACAGTCTATTGCTAAAGTTCGTCTCCAGTTTTTATAATATGCATAAGTTTGTAAAGTGACCACAAAGTGTTCATTAAACTTCGAGATATTTGTTTTTGCGCCATGTGATACTTGAACAGTGTAATAAAATATTTTGCAAGAGCTTACTTATGTCTGCCGATACATCTGCTGTAGTTTGTTTTTTTGCGTTTTGTATTTTTACTTCTACATTATGTCGTGATCAGGCCTTGTGAGATAAATATGCTCCTACGAAATCTGAATGTGATAAAATAACATATAGAACAGGTGGAAAATTAGCGGTTTGCTTCGACTATGTCTCCTTCACTTCTTTACACTAAACAGTTCAAAAAATGAAAAATAATGACAATATACTAGCCTTGACGTGAGCGGAATTCGTTTGTGTAAGAGTGTGTATGTGAGAGTATGTATATCTGCGTATAGAAGTATATGTTTATACCAAAAGTGGGTTCGTGTGTGTGTGTGGGTGTGTGTGTGTGTGTGATAACTTCACTGGGCGAGACAACGTAGGATTATACTGTTTAAGGGCTTTGCAGCATTGTTGGAACCCCCTTATAATGATAGATAATAGTAATAATAATAATAATAATAATAATAATAACAATAATAACAATAACAATAACAATAATAATACTGAATAATAAAAAATAATTTCCCATAGGCCTACTAGGCTCTTAGCTGGTTTATCATTCCTCTGAACAGACAGATTACGCTACTGCACTTGAATCAAACTCAGAATAATGAGAGTGCTCTAATCTTTTTAAAACATAATTCAATAAACATTCTTCAAATCTGCAGTTTGGATTTGATAATTCGATAAATACAATTTGCTCTGGCTAGGTTATCATTCAAAACCTCTTCATACGTTTATCTCTGACGAAATCGCTCTCATTACTTCATATATTTTACATCTGACATTTTTACCTCTGCCATTTTTACCTCTGCCATTTTTACCTCTGCCATTTTTACCTCTGCCATTTTTACCGCTGCCATTTTTACCTCTGCCATTTTTACCTCTGCCATTTTTACCTCTGCCATTTTTACCTGGCACCATCAAGCCAGAGCCCACCCGACGGCAGAACAATCCCATCACATAGAGCAATGAACTCGACTAAGAGCAAACCCTACACACATCTCAACTACTTCATAATTATATGTTATAATGATAGCCCGTCTCAGAAAAACTCATGCCCGACAACAAGCCCTCCCAAATATCAATCCGATACACAATTAATCCAGTGGCCTCAACCTAAACAATGGGCCAAAGATTAAAATTAAATTATGTCAAAGCAATGAATTTTGACATTCCCACTTTGGTTCTTCCTTAGCCGAATAAATTACAAATGAAGAAGTGATTGTAAGTGACGACAATCTGTCCCGAAAAGTCTTGAAAGACACTGGTTTCCCGCATAGCGCGATACATTTCTTCAGCCTTTGCACATTGTCATTACTAACAAAGCCCCGAGAACCTATTTCAATAGGTAGAAAGACAACAGTGTAACCATTTGCTTCGATGTCAGATACCAAAGATGCATATTTGTTTGACTTCCGTTCATTTGCCTTAAGCAGATTTGTTTCAAAATTGACTGTGAGCTCAATAATTGCGAGTTTCTAATCGCTTTTCCAAAGGATGCATAAGTCCGGGATTAGGTCAGTTTGAGTGCATTCCAGAGGAACAGTGGACCGATTGGGCCTTATTTCACTTGCAAGATCACTTTGTATGATGGGATCCGATGAAGCTTCACCGTTCCCATGGATACCTAACCGGGCGACCTCAACAATGTGATGTAAAATGTTGTTGTGGCGCCATGTGAAGCGGCCTTGCTCCAAAGCGACCGAACAATGATAGAGCGCGTAATGAGGTGTTTCACGATTACCTCATTTTGTGCACCTATCATTTGACCTCTTACCCCATGTAAGCAGATTTGCCAGCGTATTCAGCGAGTCTGTTACAGCATTAAGCATGAACTTTGCAACTCTTTTAGGTAAATTGTATGCCATAATTTTCCACTATGGGCGTTACCGGTTTCTAAGCTAATTAATTCAAGAGCTTTTCCTTGTACAGCCAGATTTTTTACATGATTGCGCCAATATTCTGACACTCGTTGTTTACACAAATTCTTCGCCGCTCGTTTTTGTTGCGGGGCCGATAGATTTTTGCATATGAATGTCGTTCCAATCTCTTTCGCATTGAACAGTGGCAGATATTTTTCTTGTCCACTTCTTCTCCCTTTGAACTTTTGAATCCAAACATTCATTGACTTTAGAGTCACTCTTTTTCCGAATTTGGACATGTGCAAAAGTATGGCATTCAATGTACAAATTAGAAATGGAAGGAATATCAAGTCCCTCAGGCATGTGAAGCCTTGCCATGGTGGCTGGATGGATGGGCGAGGCCCGACCACTTTTTTGCGTATCTATTTGTGAGAGCATCGAGCTGCTTGAGATGCGTTTGACAAAGGTCATTGACCGTGACATGGAATCTGATTGATGGTAGAAAATAACGAGAATACATTTCCAATTTGTACATAGGGTGTACTTGAGAAGCATCAATGTTACGTAAACCTGACAATATAATTTCGCTCAGATAATCATACACTGACTTGGAATTATCATTATCAGTGGCCAATGACCCAAGAAACTTGGGTCATTGGCAACGACAGAACATTCTGGCCCTCAATGTGAAATGCGGTAGTTTTGTTAATGATTCCACTAGATATTGACAATGACCTACACTTCTGCGGTTTAAGTCTGAGCCCGAGACTAGTAACATGAGAAGACAGCGTATTCATAATTCGCTGGTGGGATCTTCTGTTGGAGGTGATTAGACAGAAATCATCAGCGAAAAATGTAGTCACATATTTACTCTCATTCAACTTGTTCCCAATTTATCGTTTGTTTTCAAATACTCAAATAGGGGGTTAATGCACATTGTGAAAATAAGGGGTGATAATGGATCCCCCTGAAAGATCCCCTTCCGAAACTGAAATGGCTCAGTGTTCCATTGTTTTGTTACTTCTGTACCAGAAATAGCAGAGTACAAATTACTAATGTAGGCTCTCAATTCTGATGGGAGAAAATAACTACTATAATGTTATTTAAATATCTGGGGAAGCATAGTAATAAAAAGAGGGTCAGATCTGTTGCAAAGTTTGTCTTTTTTTATGGAAATAAAAACATTAACACAATCTTGAATTTCATGATCAAGAGAGTATTTGAAACATGGGGATGATTGAATCAATTACCGCTTTGTATGTTGATGTGCCACGGTGTTACTGAGACCTATAGACCCTACTACTATGGTATTTTTCAGCTCAGAGTTACGTACGGACCGTTCTCTTAAGATATTGTGTGTGTGTGGGGGGGATTGCGGGGCTTTGACGGGTGGGGGTGTTTAAGGGTAGGTGACCTCCGCCCCCCCCCCCTTACATTGGGCAATCTTTCCAATTCCCTCTTACTTATACGTCACTCTAATCTGGGAATAGTAAGTCGCACTGCAATGGTACTTTAACGGCACTGTCTGTTTATAAATCTCTAACCAATTCAACCACTAATGTGTCAAATGCTTTGTTGCTCATAGAATTCAAGATTGGATTCATGCTTTCAAGTTCCATGAAAGATAATGAAATAAAAATCAACACATCTGAACTTCTTTCCTGATACAAGTTGTACTATGCTGCCTCATATACATAAGTTACTTTTTCGGCTTGAAGCTTTCGCGAATGGAAGGAGATGCTTTTTACCTTTCTTTTCTTTTTCCAGGGGCAAGAAGCTTCCCCGAATTGTCATTGGCATTCAATGCATTGTGTAGAATCGCGCGCTTTTTGCTTTCACGAAGATTGGCTCCTCGCGAAATTTATGGGTGTTTTATGCATGCTGGAAAATTAGAATTCAGCATTTATATCATAAAATTAATAATCAAATTCCATTGCAGAGGGCTCCAATTCTAATACCATTAAATATTGGCCCTCAGGTCTATTTCTCCAAATTTGGTGCTTTTATCCACCGTGTAACGGTAATTTCACTAAGCAACCTGACTATAAGCACAAATGAAAAAAAAAGAGAAAAAGCTTTACCAGATAGTATAGATAGATATCATAAATTCAATAAACCGTTGGTTGAGAATGATAAGGGCGTTAAGTGATCACAAAACCCATAATGTTCGAGACAACTTAAAGCCCTTCTCATTCTCAACAGACGAAACTATCTCGACTCATTTACTTATTTCAAGATAAAAAGGACCCTCTCTGAGGAGCAAAACAATACTAGTCAATCTTCGATGTCCATGAAGAGGACACAACTACACCCCTTGCAGCCCCCCCCCCCCCAAAAAAAAACAACAAAAAACAAACAAACAAACAAACAACAACAACAACAAAACAAAAAACGGATAGAACGAGTACATATAAAATGACTCTACTGTCAATGAAACAATCTTATGACGAAACAATTATATCATGTAGAGTGCTTGTTTTCCTGGAGTAGGCAAATGCCCATGTAGACTTTATAAGTGATCGCATCATTCTCGTCTTTTCCCCGAACAAGTGTGCAATTCTCACACAAATTCTGAGATTTGTCATTGAAAGAGCTTCGGTTTATAGACTAGTTTGGCTTCCGGAAAAGACGATCATGACTGTGACACTCAGCTGGACGTGTTGATAATGATCTGGCTCAAGGAATACAAGATAAAGGACAGACAGATCTAATCTTATCGGACCTGCAAAGACTGATGCAGTATCTCACAGACTGCTCCTCCACAAGCTAAAACACTGTGGAGTGAGAGGGTGTACTCTGCATTGGGTTGAAGACTTCCTCAGAGATCGCACACCAAGTCCAGGTTAAAGGTAAAGTCGGCAAAGAGGTGCTTGTGGCATCTCGTGTGCCACAAGGGAGTGTCCTCGGGTCCTTACTCTTCTTAGCCGTCATAAGCGATCTTCCGGACTGTTTTAAAAATGCTACAACTCGGCTCTTCGCAGATGACTGTGCTCTAGCCGTACAGGAGGATATCGTCTCCCCATAATACGAGCTACTACACGACGATCTTGCAGGCTTGCAGGCAGCCATGGGAACGCACATGGAACATGCACTTTAAGCCAGCAAAGTGTCAATTATTGCGTGTGACCATGAAACGCAAACCAGTCATTTCTACCTCTAACAAGAGTGGAATGTATCTTGCAGAAGCTGCATCTTTCAAGTGTCTTCGGGATCACATCAATCACCAACCTTAAATTCAACAACCATGTCGACATTTCCAAGAAAGCTAAGTCCGTGCACTCGACTTTTTTTTTCAGCGTAAGTTCAGAAGGTGTCCTTATAAAGATCAAAGAAGCAACCTACAAGACCTACATAAGACCCACATGCAGCAGTAGCATGATGGGATCCACAAAAGCAACGAAACATCAAGAAAGTTGAACAGGTCAAGGAGAATAGTGTAAGAAATGTCATGGACAACTATGATATGACCGCCAATCGAGTGTCAGCGTCATGTTGAATGAGCTTCATTGGCTTACATTACAGAGCAGACGTCGGCTCAGTCGGCTAGCAATGCTATATATACAAGATATGGCACAACCTAGTTGATATGTGAAAAAGAAAATGTATTTTCAAGTTTTGTTGGAGATGGAAAACATGAATGAATGAATGAATGAATGAATGAATGAACGAATGAATGGATATTGAGTTGAAGGATCACCTCACACCAATGACGTACATCAAATGAGATTGATACTAGAGGCAATGCTAGCCGAATACTGGAATCTTAATCCGACACTCCAGCTCACAAGTTTTCTCTTTATCCTTCTTTCCCTGCACATACAGAGATGGAACAACCTAAAGAAGGATCTTGCAATCTTCCCATCACTCGAAGTCTGTAACAAGGCATTGAGGGAAGCCCTCATCTAGCATCCAGTCATGCCGATGATTTTTGGCAGTGGCACTTCACAGGTACATATTACTGCACAACGTATTGTTCACTCTATGTAAATAATGATTGGCCCTTAAGGGTCCGATCTCTCCAAGTGCCAGGACAGCATGCGCACCACTCTGCAGTAATTGATCTTCAACTATGAAGGATGCACTTCTACAAAAGAAGAAAGGAGAATGTGTATCGTTTGTGATACTAAAAACAGGATACCGTACTAGCGCTCTCAGAGTCAATTTTCAGAAATGTGTAAATTAAGGTATTTACGTTTTCAGAGTGGATTTAAAAGTGCATAGAAAATGTGCAAAGATGTGATAAGATTGTGTTTGAAAATGCCGTACTGCTTTCATCCATCATCAAGCAGGCGTGTCTTAAAAGCTACAAATGTCTGATACATAATTACTGATAGAGTTAGCCGACGTTAAGAATATTTGCCATGATCTGGGTATACCAACGGACGCTTAATGCAATTATATGAAGAGTTTGTTCGCAAAAAAAAAAAACCCGATAAGTCCATTTTCTAGAATATTTTGAAGTACGGTCTCTGTCATAAAGTACAAAATAATACCTTTTAAATGATAATACATTGGTCACTACATATAAAGGTACATTTTTGAAGTTATGGTCAAAAGAAACAAAAAATATTATTCTCTTTATTTTTCTGGACCTTTAATCGCAAAAATCTCCATTTGGCAAATATGGACTTATCGGTTTTTGCGAACAAACTTTTCATATATATATATATATATATATATATATATATATATATCAAATATATATATATATATATATATATATAATTATGTTATGTGTGTGTTATTCCTAGAGCAAACTCAAGTTAAGAGCAGTATACCTTCAAATTAAATTTCCTATCATAGACATTTTCAAGTTACCAAGGCCCAATGGTCATATTACGATAGCTATGCAGAAGTATTTACACGCAGCCTCTGCCTCATGAACAAGTTTGTGTCAAGACCGCGATCCCTAATTCTATCCTGCCCTCCGATGGTAATATAATTTGTTTGTCATTTCTATGGGAAAGCTCTTCCCTTGAGGAAAAATTAAAGGTTCGCTATCACGTGACCCTGTCGTCCAATTATTTCTGTCGACATCTTGACAGGTACTTGATATTGTTGATTGTAATATGAAACAGCGTGCGTGTCTTATTTTCATTTCGTTATCTGATTTCGCAAAACATTTCGTTGTATAAACCACGGAGCGGATTCTTGTAGTAGAGAAAACAAAGCAAGAACAATGAACTAAAGTTTGCTTTGAAAGACATTTTCGGGAGTTTACAAACCCTCAAGTTCCCGCAGGACTGTAAAACTCTCCACGACAGCGAGTAAAAAACACCAGAAATTTACTCAATCTCAACATCTTACAGTAAAGCAAAAGTCATGCTATGCTTCGAAAAAAAAAAGTTCGCACACACACAGTCATAGTCGTGCTACATAGCGGACTTGTGTATCTAAAACAAAAAAAAAATAAAAAATCCAGAAAATGTATAGGCACTTGTGCAAAGTTAAGTTATTGTTTTGCATTGTGTGTATGTGATTATAAATGGATGAATCTGTACATAATTATTATTAATGCTAACTCGTAACCCTGCACGCCGATAGCAACACTTTCTATTTATAGACTAGTAGCTGACTATTGCAGTGCAAGCTGGATCACACGCAAACTTTGCGAGCTCTTTCAATGATACAGTTGAGAGCAGAGAACTGTAGGGCGCCATCATCCAGCTCTACGGCCAGACATCTCCAGTCACTGTTGCTGTCGTAATGCACGTCTGAGGAAGGAGACAAATGAAACGATTATCAGAATTAGAAACAGGAATCGAGAGGAAATACCACGTCTGGAATAAGAACAACACTAACATCAACAGCAACAAAACTGTGAAGTGTTTACCTGTTTAATGGCTAACTTAAGTAACAGATTTATCAATTTTAATTTCGTTTCTTCTTTATTCACATTACAAATGCTCTATAACCAGGTGATAAGACAATTCAAAAACAAAAATTCATTCAAAAAAATACAATGCATGGTATGTGACCCTGCATTACAAAACCAACACAAAGTCGCCAGACACACAGCTTTATTTGAGGGCAGATTCTGAAAGACCAGCACATTAATCTTCGGAATGATGCACAACTCAATACCATGGACTATCCTAACCTATGTAAATAGTCAAAACAAGGACAAAAGGTTAATAAGTGTACAGTGCACTCCAGATATAACGAACGTGGTTTCAACGAAATTCCTATTATACGATGAAATAAAACCTCGACAGCATCGGTATCAGCTCTATTTTTTTTTTTTTTTTGGTATTGTTTAACTGTTCAGTTATAACGAGATTTCGATATTACGGACGAACACATCAGGACTGGTCTCGACGACATCGTTATAACGGGAGTCCACTGTACTAAGAAAAGAGGCTCTAAAGTGCTGGTCTATTCAAGCGTTGAATCTCACAGTGACCTGTTCTGTGTGAAATCAATGGGACCAAAGAAAAAAATGTTAATCTTCACAGGAATAACAATGAAGTGATTATCAGATTACACTGAAATTGACCATGCTCTACTCAATCATTCTATTTGTGACAGTGCACCTCAAAACGAACATAAAGTCGCACACACTGATTTTGCATGAGGACTGAAAATAAGTGAAATGGGTCAACCTAGCAGAACTTGACTTTTTCATATTTTCTGAAAGAGCGGGTCTTGTTTTACATTATGCTAAAATTTGGTATCATAAAACGGGCAGAAAAGTGCGTTTTTTAGCAGTTTATCTCAAACATTTTTGGTAGAATAGTGTGATTAGGTGTGTCTTTAGAATCCCTTTTTCATTTCTGAAAAACCTTGTCCACACTCTTCACTTTCAACTCTAATAACTTTTGAAAGTATAATGCTACTGCTTTGAAAGTTGGCATTAATTATGGACAGAATGTGTTAATGAGGCATGCTCAATTTCAGTTCAATCTAATAATCCCTTCATTGTTGTTACTCTGGTGGTTTACTTCCTGTTTTTTGTCCCATTCATCACACA
Source organism: Diadema antillarum (assembly GCF_040938485.1). Classification (NCBI taxonomy): domain Eukaryota; kingdom Metazoa; phylum Echinodermata; class Echinoidea; order Diadematoida; family Diadematidae; genus Diadema; species Diadema antillarum. The sequence goes on along the minus strand of NW_027272093.1, from coordinate 212,524 downwards.
GCCAGCACGGTTTGGTAAGGATTAAGCGCTTGAATAGACACTGTACTTCAGAGCCTCTTTTCTCAGTTCACACTTTTCCTGAGTTTGTGCTCTTTTTTCAATATTTAGATAGGTTAGGAGAGTCCATATGATTTGAGTTATACATCATTTTAAAGCTTAAAGTCTGCTCTTTCAGAATATAGTCTTAACTAAAAATTCATGTCTGGCGACTTTTTGTTTGTTTTGAGGTGCAGGGTCACATTTATTACCAATGCCAACTTTCAAAGCAGTAGTATCATCCTTTTACAATTTAGTAGAGTTGAAAGTGATGAGCGCGTAGAGGGTTAGAAATGAAAACACAGTCCTCGTAATGCTATCATACAAGGAAAGTTTTCGAGAAAATCTGCTAAGAACGCAATTTAAAATTCATATCATGATCTCAAACTTAAGCATAATGCAGAGGAAGTCTTTTTTTCCTTCACAAAGTGTGAAAACATGCAGATTGGTCAGTTTGACCCGCTTCATACCAATTTTGAGTCGTCACACAAAATCAGTGTGTGCTACTTTTTGTTGGTTTAGTTATACGTGGTCAGATATTACGTCAAGAATGTAGAAAGACACATGGAAAATCGCAACGCGCCTTGTAGTTGGGAGCCTAAGGGCTCAAAATGGGTTGTTTGGTTCAGATTCTTCCAAAAGCACCAAATTTGGCTCATAGGTCCCTTGTACCATACTCTTTCGATTTTTGATGGGCGCCAAGACTAAAAACCCTTGGGACCGCCGTATTTGTAAAATCCAATATGGCCGCCATCCGGGTTAAAGGTCAACTGCAGTTACAAATTGAAAAGGTTGAGTAAAGTTATGAATCCCATGTGGAAGATTTAACGGGGTTAGAGAATGTGATTCTAAATATCATTTTTTTTTGCAATTCAAGGTCACTATCACCTATAAAGGTCACTTACAAGGTCAAATAAGGGTCAAATCAGGCATTTTGGGCATTTCCCGAAATGGCGTCTGTGAGCATTCAATTGCAATTCACTGGTACCCCTATTTTGTCCCATTTGTCATCTCTTCCATACTCCTACAATGGCCAATTAGGGCCAAGAGCGGTTCCACCCCTACATATTACCAATAATGATTATGACAAATAAATGAAAAATTATATTTGATATATATATATATATATATATATACATATATATATATATAAACAAACAAAAAGTCGCCAGACATGAATTTTTAGTTAAGACCATATTCTAAAAGAGCAGACTTTAAGCTTTAAAATGATGTATAACTCAAATCAAATGGACTCTCCTAACCTATCTAAATATAGGAAAGAAAGCACAAACTCAGGAAAAGTGTGAACTCAGAAAAGAGGCTCTGAAGTACAGTGTCTATTCAAGCGCTTAATCTTTACCAAACCGTGCTGATTGTGCGATGAATGGGACAAAAAACAGGAAGTAAACCACCAAAGTAACAACAATGAAGGGATTATCAGATTAAACTGAAATATAGCATGCCTCATTAACACATTCTGTCCATAATTAATGCCAACTTTCAAAGCAGTAGCACTGTCCTTTCAAAAGTTATTAGAGTTGAAAGTGAAGAGTGTGGACAAGGTTTTTCAGAAATGAAAAAGGGATTCTCAAGACACACCTAATCACACTATTCTACCAAAAATGTTCGAGATAAATTGCTAAAAAAAAAACCCACTTTTCTGCCCGTTTTGTGAGACCAAATTTTAGCATAATGTAAATGAAGACTTGCTCTTTCAGAAAATATGAAAAATTCAAGATCGGCTGGTTGACCCATTTCACTTATTTTCAGTCCTCACGCAAAATCAGTGTGTGCGACTTTATGTTCGTTTTGAGGTGCACGGTCACAATTAAACTAAGCGCATAACAGAACAAGATACTACATAACAAGACAGGGTAACCAACGTGCCACATAACAGATGTGGCTTCAGTTGGTGCGCAAAACTATAGGAATTTGCATCAAATCTGCACTTAAAAGTTAATTGATTTTACTTGGGTCGTAAAAGAGATGAGTGTTGTTACCGGACGAATATGGGTTGGGAGTTTGTTGTAAATAATGGGTCTGCTATGAAAGAAAAGGATCGTTATTTTGTTAATTCGGTGTTGGGCTTTCAGTGGGGTAGCTTGAATAGTGACAAATATACTGATAATCGTGACACGCCGGACAAAAGTGTAATTTTTTCCTCAGACATTTGTATATATATGAGGATCAAAATTAGGGGGTGCTCCAAGAAATCCGCTAATAGTAAAAAATGAGAAAATACCCTTAATTTCTATATAACAATAATGTCTGAATTCAAAGACTATACATAGGGAATTCGCCGGGTTTCTGTACAATAATGCAATGCAATGTACAAGGTTGCTAGTCTTAAAATTTAGACCCACAACACGACATATTGTGTGCATGTTTACAATAATACACCATTTTTTACTGGTTTTCCTATGGTAACACGTGGTTAGTGTGTGTTCCAGACCTGAGGGGGGTTTGTTGGAACAGTCCAGTTTTCTTAAGCACCTTTTCATTAAATGATTTTATCTTATTACTGGTAAAGGATTTTTTTTTTTTTAGTACTGTCTACCTCCTGTATAATAATTATAGAGAAATGGCTAAGAGTGTCGTGTGACTCTGGCTCAGATACTGTAAATCTTGGGCAATGACGGAACCAGGTGTAGGACATCTATTATGTCACAGATCATTTTTTTTTTCTCCCAGTACCACTAGTTTACCAGAAGAAGAGCTGCATATTGCATTGAGAACTTAAGGTTTTAGGTATTGCCCTACATATTTCCAACAAATTCAACCCGTTTCCTCCAAGGTTGTGTGAATTCCATAGATTTAGCGCAGGGACCACCCGGTTCCCGTAAGCAATTTTTTATAGGCCTCACTTTCGCTCTCTATATGTTTCTTATTTCTTATGGGGGTTATTCAAATGTTTAAAAAGGGTTTTGTTTCTTTTGTTTGTTTTCACAGATGCAGTGAAATTTAGACAATTTGAATATTTCTAAAAATATATTTATATTTGTAATTTCACTCATAAAGACTCCAAGTGGTTTGAATATTTTGGGTCTGATAGCTATAATACTATAGACATGTTATTCAAAAGTAAAAGCAATGTTTGATTGGTTCACATTATCCAAAGGGAGTGGGATGTAGTTGGCTGGTGAACAAAGTGTATGAGGAAAATTACAAAGGCGATAGAAATAAAACAAAATCGGCATAGAGCAGAATCTAAATCACAATAATTGATTATAATATGATAAAATTCCCGACCCCAAAGGCGGTCGATTCAAATATGTATGATGCTTTATGTCAAAATACATTCCACCCAAAATACATGTGATTGATAGGCGGAAAAAGTATAGTACATTAAAAACAACAATAGTTCAACTAACCCCATTAGTCCCGCAGCATAATGAAATGATTATTAAGTTTTATCGCCTTGCCAATTGAAGATGATGTTACATGATGACAATTATTAAAGTGAGCTAGATCTATTATCAAGAAACCAAAAAGAAGGGGTGGGGTTGGGTGGGAAGAGAAGAATGAAGTATGAAGTTATCGGTATCTGTAGTTTTGATTTTCGGTATACAAGTATTCATTTTGATTTCCTTAATTCCCGTTAGGTCACCATGGATTGGAGCATTTGTGTAATCTGCCAGGAACAAACACAAGAAAAAACTTAAAGGTCCTATACATAATTTTGGGAGAGCGATTTGAAAAAAAAAAAATGTTCAGGATATCACATTTCATGCATGTGTGTATATAGGTTTGTTGTATCACAAGACATACTACCATAATATATACAGATTTTGCAATCAAGGCAAACATATAATGAGATATCAGTATTTTTCTCATTAAAGCATTACTGCGGACGGTTTAATCTGGGAACATTTTTATTATAACAATATTGTTCACATTTTGTGTTATTAACAATATTTAACATCGATCATACAGATTCAATTTTTTACACAGGTTCTTTCTATCCCTAACTCATATTTAAGAATAATTTTAAAGCACTAATGCTGGGTTTTTGCCTTTAATTTTCCACAAAAAGGATGACTCAATGCACAAAAGGTGTATGCTTTATTTTTGGAAAATGTTGAGGAGTTCAGGAAAATCAAAATATATTGATGCAGATTTTGGACCTGAAGGAGCAGTTGAAGCATTTTTAAGAAACAATGCCTTGTGGCATCGTTCTTATCATCAAAAATTAATAATGACAAACTCAAATGAAAATTGGAGGAGGAAAGAAAAGATGAAGAAGAAGGAGATGAACATAATGACATGAGACGGTCAAAGCGCCAGAAGTCAGGATTTGAATAAAGGAGTATGTGCCTCTTCTGTGAACAAACAGGCAATACAAAATTGCATGGATTTCAAACATTTGAAGCTGATCGGTCTCTCAAGAAAATGACAAGAGAAGATGAAGAACTCATGTGCAAAATACCAGGAAGTGACATCGTTGCTCTAGACATTATGCTAGAAGCAAAGTATCACATAGCCCATAATGATGAAAACGCAATAGTAAACTACAGCTGGAGCCAACTGTTTTTATTATTTTTTTATAATGAAATTCACCAGATGGTAAGCTATAAAGTGTATGTGACATGTATATGGTACAAGTTTGCAATTATTCTAGTTCTGTTCTAGATCTTGCCAAAGTACATACAAAAATGATGAGATGAAATATCATTGGTTATAGCAAGTAAAGCATGAGTATACAACCAGGACTTTTTTTTTCATTTTCTTGACAAGATTATGTAGTCTAAGTCGCACAGTACATTTCATCGTAAATTTAATGAAACGCCAGAACTGACACCAAGGGAATAAAACAGTTCTTTTTAAAGACATTTATTGTCAATAAAAATTCTGTACATCAGAATATGTGACCGTGCATCACACAACGAACAAAAAATTGCACTCCTTGATTTTACGTGAAGACTCAAAAAAGGTGAAATCGGTCAACCAATTCAATATTGAGTTTTTCATATTTTCTGAAAGAGCTATTCTTCTTCTACATTATACTTTAGTTTTGGATCATAAAATAAATGGGAAAATGTGTTTTCAGCAGTTTTTCTACAAACGTTTTTTTTTTCTTTTTGGAGGGGGGGAGGGGGAGAGTAGAATAATCAGGTATGTCTTAAAGCCACCTTTTCATGTCTTAAAATCCTCTGTGCACTCTTCACTATGATAATAATGGATAGAATGAGTAGAATAATGCTACTGCTTTAAAAGTTGGCATTAATCATGGACAGAATGTGTTAATAAAACACACTCTATAACCCTTTCATTGTTGCTGCTAAATTGGTTTACATCCTGTGTTTTGTCCCTTTCATCGTACAGCTAGCTATACAGCTTGGTAAAGATTAAACGCTTAAATAGACCCTGTAGCCTCTTTTCTCGGTTCATACTTATCCAGAGTGCGTGCTTTCTTTCCAGTATGATTATATATAGATAGGTTAGGGGAGTCCGTTTGAATTGAGTGATACATCATTTTAAAGCTTAGAGTCTGCTCTTTCAGAATCTGTAAGGACATGTCCACCTTCATGCACATGTGGATTGAGTGAATGCAGCAATATTAGTAGGACACATCACAGAAAGTTTGGAAAAAATCGTACAATCCGTTCAAAAGTTATGATTTCTTTTATGATATCTGCACAGTCACTGCTGAATGAAAAGACTACCACAGTATATGATGTGACATGCGCACATTCTAAGGAAAATAAAAAGAGAATTTCACAAAACCATACTTTTTGAATAAAGTTCACATTTCTTCGACTTGCTCCTGACGTAAGGGTAATATTCTTCCCCCTGCCTTCTGAAAAAGAGAAGTCGAGTATCCTTTTGTTATGCGAGAAAAGTGAAAATATGTTCAATTTTCTTTATTCTTTCTTTATATCATTGTAAACATGTGACATCACAAGGTAAAGTAGTCTTCTTTTCCAGCCTCGACTGAGCAGAAACTTCCAAAATTCATAACTTTATAACGGATTTTCCAATTTTCCTCAAACTCTCACTGATGTGTTGTACTATTGTTGAGCACTGCATTCACTCAACCCACATGTCTATGAAGGTGAAAAATCTATGTCTGGCGACTTTTTGTTGATCAATCATACCAACCCTGATGGAAATATCTTCAAATTCAAGGGAGTTCTAAAGTCTCCTTTACGTTTAACCAAAATCTAAATATGTAGTTGCCATGGCAACATACCACTTAACATTAATCAAAAGTATTTCAAACCTCTGTACATCCCGTCGATCACTTATGCCTATTCAAATGGAATCTCTTCCAAACTGGAAAATAGCCTTCTGTAACAAACTTCAACCAAAAACCGTAGTTTTGGGTTGCCCATGGCAACGTACAAATCAACAATCATATTTGAACCCTGCTTTAAACTCTTGGTACCTTCTATATAACTTTCATATCATATTTTGTGAAAACTGGATCTTCCTACCTGGAGAAATAAGCAAAAACACGATTTTTAGAAAAAATTCATTGACCTTTGACCTTCGACCTTTGGAAAATTCACTCCAAATTCAATCAAAATATTTTAATTGTTCTCAATATTCTTCCTGCCAAGTTTTATCCAGATTGGATATTCCTGACTTGAGAAATAGCCAAAAAACCTATTTCACAGACAAAGGTCATTGACCTTTGACCTCTGACCTCCTTCCCAGCATCAATTTTTTTGGAGCACCCTATTTTTTTGAGAAGGCATATCATGAAGTAGCTTCGGTGAAAAAATCATGCTTTTGTCCACCGTGTCATGATAATTTCACTAAGCTACCCCACTATTGGAATGAATAGTAGATTTAGAGTAGAATGACGGGTGACATAAATAGGACGTTTTGAGGCAAGTTCATTCAGGTAATACGGTGCTAAGTCATTAATTATCTTGAAAACAGAAATACAATACTGATAGTTGATTCTAATGTCGACACTTGGCCACCCAAGTCTATTCAAAAGAGCTTCTTTTGGTAGTTGAGTAATCTGCATTTAGAAACAGTCCAACATATCTGTTCTGGGTTCGTTGTAATTTGACAAGGTCTGTTTTGTTACACTTTCCCCAAACCACCGAGCAATAATATATGTGAGGTAGGAGTATAATGAGTAATACAGCAGCGCCAGACTTGTTTCTGTTAGAAAAGAATTTATCTTCCTGATACAAGCTATTGCTCGATTAACTTTTTTAATTATATTTGATAGGGCCTACATGTAATGACCCGGTTAAACTGTGATTATGCGTGTAAACTTGAGGAATACCTTCATAGACAATCATTTAAGAGGTCTGATTAATTTCAACCTCGTCTCCCCATCCTCATTCCATGCAAGCCCACATTTGACACTTTCGCTTTGACTTTTATGATAGACCTATACAGTGTAGACAAGTGCACTTACTAAGAGGCTGGTCCGCAAAGAGACTGCTTAACGGGACACTGTTGCCGCTAGGAGGAAACCCACATCGCCAGTCACCTTGTACGCCCCATGATCTCTGATCTGATGACCAGCAACACGTGCAGTCCAACCAGATGATGCCGTGATCACCACAATGGTCTTTCATTCCATTCACTATGGCGAGGACGAAAGACTCGTTGACAGGGAGTGGCAAGGTTTTCCCTGTAGGGCACATCCCAAACGTCCATCTCTCTTTGTAACATCTGATTTCAGTGTACTCTGCCCCAAGAGATAAACAATAAACAAATACAAACACACACCCCAAACATAAATAGCAATAATAGAAGAACAAAATGTGACTTTTTCACAACATTTCATCAATTTTTACAAAATACGCGTATTGCGAGTTTAGAAATATTTGGTTGCACATGACATTATTGGGAGGCAATTCATATTTGCATAATCATACTTTAATTTGAGCAACATTTGTCTGTCTGTCTGTCTGTTTGTCTGTCTGTCTGTCTGTTTGTTCCTCTACTCCTCCCAGGTCCTTGGTCCGATCTCCATCAAACTTAGTGGGTGGATGCAGGTTGACCACGAAATTGCCCTTGAGGGGTTCATTTTGAAAAGGTCAAGGTCACTGGGGTCAAAGGTCAAATAACTTCTAATCTTCGTCAGCTGCAATTATCAAATACCCGATAGAGGGCGCTATGTAGGCCTACTTATTATACGGGGATTCCCCCAGAAATATAATCAGACACCCGATAGAGGGCGCTATGTAGTCCTACTCATATGGGGATTCCCAGAACGGTGTACGCCTACTTATGATTCCAGCAAGTTTGGCCAAGATCGGACCAAGGAGTAGCGCAAAACAGTTATTTGACCTCCGTTGACCCAGTGACCTTGACCATAATATCTGGGGGAATCCCCATAGAGGATTTCTGGCACTCCACGGCTACATTGACTAGTCATTATAAATAGGAGAAGAAGAAAGGGAAGAAAAAAGTGTCACGGTGACATTTATGCATTTTAGTATTAAAGTCAGGTATAAAGTTCAGTGTAATATGTATTTTCACTGTTACATTAACATCTGCACATTCGTTGTTGTTTTTTTTTTTAATAATAGACGTTTCATCTCAAGACCCCTACCCCCCCCCCATAGTGCAGTCGCGAAAGGCGCAATAATAGCAATGTGTATAGTTATCACATTGTTTATAACAGACAAGATTTATTCAAATTATAAGATTACGATAAGACAAGGCTGATATCGTTGAGGAGCAATCTCAGAGACGTAAACATGCACTCATTTATTTCTTTCTTTTGCTTGGCTTTGAACCTTGTGTCGTTCTTACTATAAGCAGGCAGAGTTCGGAGGCACATACATTAAACATTGTATAGTCAAATACACTAACAATAGAAATACGATTCTATCAAACACGTTGAATAAATTAGTTATGGTGCACGGAGAGATTAAATTGATATCATCGATGCGTTTAAGAATCAAATTGATTATCATGCAAGCTTTTCACATGTTCGACACCGCGTAAATTTGTTTTTGAGGTAAATTTCAGTAATCGCCTATCCCTTTGAATGTCTTCATTTTAACTTTAAATAAGTTCCACCTTGATTTCAACCTTTCACGTAATTTAGAAATGACACAAAATGAAGAACTACCAGTTTGGAATAAGGAAGGTAGCTATAAAACATCCCTGACTGTTATAGCTGCAAACAAGTCAAATAACTTACATGAAGTGAGTACCTGTTGTAAATATAGGTTTTTATAAACTACCATAATATTTAGTACTATCCGGTGTACAGAGGAAAGTACATTTGAAGGGTTTGTTTGCAAAAACCGATAAGTCCTTTTTTGAAGATTTTGAAGTACGATCTCTGTCATAAAATACAAAATAAAACCTTTTGAATGATATATTGATCACTACATATAAAGGTATATTCTTAAAGTTATGGTCAAAAGAAGCAAAAATTTTCTTATTATTCTCTTTGTTTTTCTTGACCTTTAATCGCAAATATCTCCATTTGGCAAATATGGACTTATCGGTTTTTGCAAACAAACTCTTCATTTGTACATGAACTTGTGCACATCAGATACGAAAATATACGTACGAAATATAATACGGTAGTTTACAAAACATCTTGCAGTTCCTGCATGGTTTACCTTCAGAAATGTCAGCCGTACTAATTCATCGTTTCATCTTTTTTTTTGTAACCTGTTAACTTCATTAATAACGAAACTGCAGGAAGCACAAATTGGATATGATCTCATTTCACACAGTCAGTACAAAAAAAAAGAAAAAAAATAAAGTTTTTTACGAATCGTTCACGTCATATTGATTACTTTTTTAATCAATGATATGCAGATTAGTGTCATTGGGAACTGCATGGCTTTAAAGATGTACTTTTTTACTAGTAACTTACTATACTCGTTCAAAATTCATAAAAGAGATATAAAACAATAGCTATAAAGAATTCTTTGAAACCCTCTTCCTTGGTTACAGTATCATAATATTGTGTCTTAAATATTTCTCTCCGTGATTCGAGTGTTGACAACATCTATTCCATATAACTCTCAAATATCATCATTTAATCACGTTATTGTAAATGATTAACAAATAAGTATTTTTTCTCACATATTATACAATTGTGTTATGATTCCTTTATGTACATGTTCAAAATGTTGTTGCTAATAAATTTCAACTTCAACTTGATATCTCATGTCCCTTTCTTCGGTAGAGTTACGTAGAAATGTAGTGCTTGACTGAACATTTGGAACTGATTTCTACTTTAATAGCGATTATAAACGAGAGGAAATCTTGAAATCTCAGAGAAAAGAAAATTCGGAGAGTTGATCATTCAACCAATACCTGCTGAGTCATGAGGCATCGCAAAAGCCGTAGATGTATCAGCCCACCCTGTATTAGAGGTAGCGGTCTCCTTCATGGTTGTCCGAATCGGCGAAATCCACTCCGTCGTCGACCCGGAGTGAGTACTTAGCTGGTTCCCGTCAGGAGTTGTTCCAGACACCGTCCTGGCAGTTGGCACGTGAAGAGCTTCTGCCTGAGTTGCAACAGTTTGTATTGGAAAAGAGGTGCTCTGTTCATTAGCAACCCCAGGTGACCCATCACTTGTAGACTCTTCCAAGATGTTTGTTGGTGTACCTGGGTGAAAAAAAAAATAAGAAGTCACCCCTAACAGGTAGGTTTATCTTTTGAGGGTTACGTGCAGCCATGTATGCCTGTAGGCAGATTCTTCTAATAGTGAGCACATTAACTGCATATACTCATTAAGGCACCAATAATTGCAGTTTCAATATAGCTGTGAAAAGGTATAAAGAAGAAACCACAATCCATGTGAACAAATTAGCAACATCTGCATCAAAGATTCATTTATCAGGAATACCTCTCTCCTGAGTGGTTCGCTGACCAGTCGATATCTTCTCCATCGTCGACCCGGAGTCAGTGCTTGGCTTGGTCCCATCGGGAGTGGTTTCAGACACCACTCTGGTAGTGACCGACTCATGGGGACCCTCTGTCTGTATTGCTGAAGTCTGTGTTGGAGAAGAGGTGCTCCTCTCATCTGTTATTCCAAGGGACCCATCGCTGGTAGATTCTGGCAACTTGTCTATCGGTGTACCTGCTTGGAAACATCTTAATAAAATATGTTGTTCATCGATAATAGCTGCCGATTTCACTCATTCTTTATCATAAATATATCAAATTCATCTGTATCTCTTCTTCTCGAATACGTGTAACATATTGTACAACAGTATGTGATGGGTTTCCTCTTTTCCGTTCATGACCCTGCACGACAATTCTAAGAAAAAGATTTTAGATAAAGGCCGATTCTAAAAGATAGGACTTTAAAGCTTCAAAATTGTGTACAACTCAATTCAAATGGACTCTCCTAACCTTTCTAATTAATAGTGGAAAGAAAGTACACACTCTGGAAAAGTGTGTGTAACACTGAGCAAACACGCTGTGATATTGATGACCAATTCAAGCAGTTAATCTCTAGTATACCAGATCGTGCTCTGCGATGGATTGAAAAAAAAGAACAAACAAACAAACAAACAAAAAATAGGATGTGAAACACCACAACAAAAACAATGAAGGGATGATAAGATTAAGTTGACAGTAATGCTGCCTATCAACGCATTCCAATAAAAAGAAACACACATTATCAAATTTCAGTAGCATTATTTTTTACGACACTATTGTAGAAACGGTGTATTCTGTTATATTTATCCACACCAATATAATTATGACTATGTATCAAAACTGCCAATCCCTCGTATCGATGTAACAATAAAAAGAAGAAAAAGAAAAACATAGACTATCCATATTCTTCATTTGGCATATGTACGGCAAAGTATTTCCCGACCATGCAACTTATTAATTACGATCGTTAAAAGGGAAATCTCTTGAACATCGCTACCGAGAGAATACGTGACATGAAGAATCTATAAAAAAAGAAAGACATGTCTGGCATACATTAATTCCCCTCAGCGCTACAATGATATAAACATAGGTCCATCAACCTTACTTATGATTATGATTGAACATGTTTATCTGTCAGAATTAATGTCAAGCCCAATCTGCGATTTAAAGGGGATAAACGGTATGTACACGTCAAGGAAGTAGAATGCAAAAAAAAAAAAAAAGAAAATGAATGCTGGTAGGTTGCCTTTCTTCTATATTTGTAATACACTGTCTTGTGGAAAGCGATTGTTTGTTAGTTAGTTAGTTAGTTAGTTTGTTTGTTTGTTTGTTGTATTTTTTGTGTGTTTGTTTTTTCTCCTCGGGCCTCTGGTATGATGGCACTTTGTAGATAAATAATAATGATTAATTCCTATTGAAGGACAAGTCTACCTTCACATGAATGTGGGTTGAGTGAATGCAACAATATTAGTAGAAGGCATCAGTAAAAGTTTGGGGGAAATCCGACAATCCATTCCAAAGTTAATATATGTAATTTTAAAGTATCTGCGCAGTCATCGCTGGATGAAATGACAACTCCTGTGTATGATGTCACACTGGTACAACAACATAAGGAAAATAAAATGAGAATTTCACAAAACTTTACTTTTTGAGGTAAGTGCGCATTTTTTTTTCGACTTGTTACTGACGTATGTTGAGGGTATTATTCCCCATGCCTCCTGAAAGAGAGACATCTTATGTGGTTTCATATTATGCGAGAAAAGTGAAAATATGGTGAATTTTCTTTATTCTTTCTTTATATCTTTGCACACATGTGACATCACAAGATAATTATAGTAGTCTTCTCAGCCATCGTGACAGAGTAGAAACTTCAAACATTCTTAACTTTTGAACGGATTGTCCTATTTTCCTCAAAGGCTGCGTTTATCAACTTTCCCCTGTTTAAACGGTTTTCGATAGCCCTTTCGATAGCCCTTTACAAAGCCCTTTCCATAGTCCTTTCGAGAGCCCTTTCCAAAACCCTGACTGCCTGTACTATTAATGTGCCGCTTGTTTTCTAAGAAGGGACGGCGAAAAGCAATTACCGTCATAAAGACATATCTTCCTTTGAGAATGACGAGTCATGATGCTATGCCACATGAATCAATTGTCTTCATATCTGTGAGGCGGCTCCAGTTTAGCACATACTTCAAATATTTCTGAGTGGCGGCATGTGGCTTTGGCTGCGTTTATCAACTTTCCCCTGTTTGAACGGCTTTCGATAGCCCTTTCCAAAACCCTTTAGAAACGGCTTCCAAAATAGTTGCGTTTATCAACTGTCACTGCACAGCTGCATTGCGCAATTCGACCCGAGGAGAAGAGGTCATAAGGCGTGCTGAAGTACAAGACTACAAAGCCGTTTCAAAACAGCTTTACGTTTATCAACTTCCAAAAGGCTTTTACAAACAGGTTTCTGAAAACCTGTTTAGGAAACTTGTTTGGATAGCCACAAATTTGGGGCTTTCGAAAAGGCTTTCCTAAAGGGCTTTCAAAACTTACAGCTTTGCATTTCAACTCGTAAAAATTCCTTGAAAGCTGTTTGGATAACCTGTTTCTGCAGAGAAAGGAGAGTTGATAAACACACCCTCTCGTAAAGGCTTTCCTAAAGGGCTTTCAAAACAGCTTTGCGTTTATCAACTCGTAAAAATTCCTTGAAAGCTGCTTGGATAACATGTTTCTGCCTAGAAAAGGAGTTGATAAACGCACCCAAACTCTCACTGATAATAATTTTTATTATATCAATATTCCTGCATTCGTTCAACCCACACTTCTATGAAGGTGGACTTGTCCTTCAAGCGACATCGACAACCTATTTCTTGATGGAAGGACAGAGTTTTGTTTATTCTTACCGAATTCACAGAAGTCTCCGGTAAACCCCTCAGTACAGTGGCACTCGAAATTATTCTTGGTTTCCTCACATACGCCATTCTGGCATGGCTCTTTCCAGCAATCTGTTTGATTACATTGATTATCGTTTTCAAGCTTACATTCACAAATGATTATAGGCTAACACCATTCATGTTAGAGTAATTATTTAGATGATGATAATGATGATAACAGTAATGATAATAATAGTAATAATAGTTATAATGATAATCACACTAATAATGATAATGATACTACTGCTACTACTACTACTAATACCACTATATTCTATTACTACAGCTACTACTATCAATAATAATTATAACAATAATAACATTGATACAAAAAAGTAATGATGATAATAACAATAATAAAGATAATACAGTAGCTAGTGTTCGTATAGTGCATTCCAGACACGTTAAGAATCAAGTGCTCTTTACAAAATTTACCCAGTAACTGGATACATTGGGAATTCAAATTACCAAAGTATCGCAAATGTGTGAATTATTTGATTTTCTTTAACACGTGTAATTTGTAGAAATTCTGAAAATTTAACAAACATTTACTCACGAGAATCAAATGTAAATGAAAACATTTATCGATTTTTTTTTTTTGCTAATGTGTTTGCCATTCAAATCTAAAATCGCTCTATTTAAAGTCAGAAAAAAAGAAGCGCCATAAAGGTGGTCTATCTAAAATAATTCTTCGATCATTACATCCTTAGTTTTTTTATGATTCAGTATTTAATAATGCACTGCAAAATGAAGTTAAAAATCAGTCCTAATACGAAGAAGAACAATTTTGAGCGAACAAAATTGTATTTTGAATTTCTAAATAAGTTTGTTGAATATTGTGTCAACGGCCATCCATAAGGAAAGAGCCAGTATCACCACTGAAGAACTGGGAGGACATTTTACTTAGCAGAACACTCTGTCAGGTCGCCAGGGTAACGTCGACGCTACCAATTTAGAAAAGTGTTTTGGTTGATCGAGCTACACCCACACCTAAATCTCGTGATGCGTCTACAGTCAAGAAAATGATATCTCATTTCATTCCATTTATTTCACTTCTTATGCACGCGTAATAGTCATTTGAACACACATACGAACACAAACTCAATACAAAATTGCAATAAAAGAAAATACTAAGAGTTGAAATGAAATATATGCTGTGTTTGATATGACAATTACAGGATAAAAAAAGATTAATTTCCAACAAAGAAAAAATGAAAAATCGAATATAATATATGCTGGGCGTTACAAAGAAAAAAATCCACTTTTGATGCTTAATGATTCGAAAACTATACATCAGAAAACACTGTCATTGATATGATTAATATTTGAATAGTATAAAATACATTTGGAGGTGATTTGAATATAGAAGCATGATTCAGTTTCATTAAATCCATGATTAATTTCAAAGTTAAGTTCCACATTTTGGTAAAATTTGAACCCTCTGTAAAATATCTAATTAACTTTACACAGGAACCAATGATGTGTACGTGAGTGTGTGCTTACAATGTGCTGAAAAATGGGCGTAAATACCACGAATGCCACATTTTCTGTCGTTCAAAAACTGTTAACCTTCAAAAAGCCATGCCGTTCACTATTCTGTCAGCATTGTTATAATAAAAAAAAAACAAAGTGTATAGGTTTTCCAGTTCAAATATCCGCAATATCAGATCAAGCGTCACATTAGGTAATTCAGATGTCAATATGGAAATCAAATGTCCACTGTAGCGAACCAATATCCTGTAAGGTATTAGTGAGATGTCCATAGCCATGTCAAATATTCATACAATGTAAATCATCGCGTCACCTAAGGTCAATGAGAGCATGTCGCGTCATTCATAGGTGACTCAGCTGCCATTTAAGTAATTTAGATATTAGATGACTCCAAAACACAGCAAAGATATCTTTCTCAAGAATATGACATCCTAATGAACATTAGCAGGTGCAGACAATTGCGTTTTCATTCAGAGACATTCTGTCATGACTTTATTAAAAACAAAGCGAGTTTCACTCACTTTTTCCTTTTTCTGAAGAACACTATTTTTATCTAGGGAATTCAAAAGAGTGTTGAAACATGAATTTAGAAATTTGAAACGTGAGAAGCAATTTTGCATTTGCAGTAATATGACAGGTAAATAAATTATCTATGAACTGCAAGAAAATGAACAAAATAAGTATATCACATTTTCATTTGATGATGCAAAAGATTTAAGAATCATTCTCAAGAAGAGTGACTGCCTGTATTTTGTTCTGACCAAGGAAGTAAATAGTTCGAGCCTGAACAGTTATATTCTTAAAAACTATGAGATATGCGATGGAATTCATATCATAAGATTCACAAATATTTTCTTTTTTTTTCGGTATTTTTTGTAGGTGTGCAAAGATTTCAATGAATTTCATATTTCTTGCCACTGTAGTCTGGCATTTGATGAATGGTGCTGTGTACACACAAAAACATAAAGGTTTGCTGAATCAAATTCTTTACCGAAGAAAGTGTGATGGTCATTCTGATGTCATTAGGGAAATCAAATGTCCAAATAGGTACATAAGCAGTCCATAGCCAAGTCAAATGTCCACACAATAGAAATTCTTTCGTCATCTCAGGTTAATGAGAGTATCATGTCGGTCATAGGTAATTCAAATGTGACATAGGTAATTCAAATATCGATCCTTTGATTAGAAAACACGATGATAAGCATTGCCTATTGAGACTGACAACATTATGCAACACAATTTCAATGACATCACAGAAATAACTTCGTTTCTCTTGTTGATTTTCAATTTCCTATTTGAAAAAGTTCAGAAAATGCAAAAGCAGGTATTTGTCGAAGCGAATGGTATAAAAGGTATGACTTGTACCGCTTTTTTAGCCGAAAAGGAAAATGGGGGGGGGGGGGAAATGGGGTAGAGAAATGAGAAGAGGGAGGGAGAAGAAAAAAGTAAGAAAAAAGTAAAAAAAAAAATAAACTGGTTATAAATAATAAAGGGTGATAACCCCAACTGAAACTGTTCAACTTTCAAATTCCGTCCGACAAGCCTGAGAGGACAGTGAAACGTTCTTTAGAAAACTGAAGCTTGCGACATTAACATCAAAATGACAGGTTTACATTTGTTTCTGAACTACTGCACAATTGCAGTAAAGGGAGTACAAGAACGGCCGTCCTGTATATGAACTATTTTTTCTATCTATGAGATGATGCAAAATATCACAAGAAATAATCTGAAGAAAATGACTTGCGTTACGTTTTAAACAATAAAAGTAACTTGTCTCAAGCCAGAAATTCTCATAATTTTGCATGAAACAATAAATTACACGTAAGGAGGTCACACCGTTATCATGAGATTATCATGAGATGTAAGTTTAGCTTTATTGATTTTTGTATGTATTTTTACAAAAGTTTGAGTAAAAAATATGTTTTATCTTTACACCGTATGGACCTGTGTTTGTGTATGTAGTAAGTATATGCAAGACTAATTACTGAAGAAAAACGTTCATGCATGTAAGGTTACGGTTTTATATGATTCAGGTAAGCATTTTACAGACTATGGACATTGGAAATCACTAGGCAACATTTGATATCCCTTATGGGACATTGCTCCAGTCATGTTGATACTTATTTGGCTATGCGCGGCATTTGAACTGCCTAGTCTGATTTTGACATGTGCTACATGGACATTCCATACCTATATGGACATTTGAACTGCCTATTGCTAACTGTATGTATTGTAAGAGAGATGAATAAATGTCCACAATACAATGATTGTATTGTGGACGTTCATTCATCTCTCTTACAATGCACATGATTGAACATTTGAACAATGGGTTTGAGCCAGTGGTCATTTCACTGGGAAACACGTCCTACACGATACAACTCCATATGTGAAATCATGATTTTTGTAATTCAAAAAAGCACTGTCTAGTAGGTAATATACATTTGAAAACATTGTTTGACATTTGCTTTCCAGAGCATTATTCTTTGTAATATTTTGCTATGCACCATTTGAACTGCATTGTCTCTTGTCTGATATTTGATATATGCTATGCGGACATTTCATGCCTAAGTGGACATTTGAATTGCCTAATTTAATATAGGTTTTCCCGGCTAATTTCGTACTTTTGTC
This sequence comes from Diadema antillarum, assembly GCF_040938485.1. Taxonomy (NCBI): domain Eukaryota; kingdom Metazoa; phylum Echinodermata; class Echinoidea; order Diadematoida; family Diadematidae; genus Diadema; species Diadema antillarum. Next base: position 194,621 of record NW_027272093.1, on the reverse strand, counting down.
GGTCCATTTGATAAAAGGTTCATTCCATTTAGCTAAATTCCTCGTCACTGCACATTCTGTCATTCAAAATTGCAACTTGTTCGTTCAATTTAGCACTTCGATCAATGAAATTCGCACATTTGCCTTTCGAATTCGTAAAACGGGCATTCAAATTGGCACGTGCTCTTCAGTCATTCACATTTGCACGCCCTGGCGGAAAATGGTATTTCAGTCATTCAATTTCGCGTATGGGCAGTCAAATTCCAAACATGTTCATTCAAATTGACGGGATGTTATTTCTATTTTGAAAAGGTGAGAACCGTGATTTATACGTATTCCAATGTGAATTTTTGTTTCATCCACACACTGTCAAATATAAGTAAAGGTATCTTTGACCCTAAATAACTCAAGTTTGTTGTTCTGTAACGTCCCTCTTCTTTCATACATGTTATCAAAACTATACATGCACCAATACCATAGATTCACTTTACTTTCTTATGTTTAGTCATTGCAGCACAAGAAGACAGGGAAAGAATCATAGAAGCATATGAGGGTAATAACCTTGACAAATTGATGGCTAGAGCTGATCCAAGAACTTTATTCCTAATGATGATTAATGCAATATAGCACCCACCAAATGAAAATAATGAAATATGCAGATGAAAAAAATAATCACGATGTACATTGAAACCTCCTTCTCCCAACTAATGTCAAAAGAAACTTAGGGTTAATGTATCTGTGAATGAAATAATGCTATCGAACATTATAAACACATTCAAATATTTTGAAAGTACTCTTAAAAGGGTGATATCAGATTAAAGAATGAATACGAAAATATGAAATGTTGTGATGCTTGCAAACAATACCTATGATGAATGAAAATAAAAAAGGAATAGAAGAATAAACGTGTCTGCTAAATTGACTGCAGTAAATGCGAAATTGGATGCCCAAGAATGAATTCGAATGAACGAGCGCAGCGTGTACGTGATCACGTGACTATATCATGCTACATTGAATGAACGATTTGCGAAATGGTGCTTGTCTTACAAATTCGAACTGAAAAAGTGCTGATTCGAATGATGTTACAGGTAATTGGATAGCTCTAAAATGAATTTGAATGAAACGATTATTGAAATACCAACGATGCCACCTCGGCTAAATTGCGCTAAATTGAATGCAGCAATTAGGAATTGGAATGAAAAAAGTGCAAAATTGGCCGGGAAAACCTATACCATATTTTGTCATGAACATTTATTCAGCTGTATGGACATTTGAACTACCTATATGACATTTGGTTTATCTCGGTGGACATTTGACCTGGAAAACCTGTATACACATGTATATATATATATATATATATATATATATAGGTTTTCCCGGTTAATTTCATACTTTGGTCATTCAAATACATATAACGTGCATTCAAATTCACACAGTGCTCCCACGCGGAAATATTCGGGCATTCATATTCAGATTCCGAGCAATCAATTTCATTTATGGGCGTTCTATTTCGTTTTTGTGAAATCAAATTCACGGTTGGGCGTTCAATTTCGAAATGCGAGCATTGCATTTCTTACTCGTTCATTAAAATTCACGCGAAAGTCATGTGATAGTCCCGATGAGCTTGTTTGGTGCGTTCAATTTCATTTTTAGGCAATCAAGTTCCTACTTCGTGCGATCAATTTAACGAGGAAAAGGGAGTAGACTTTTTTTTTAAGAAACGAGAAATGGCATACACAGCCAATGGATGCTTGCATATAGTGCAATTATTAGTGTTTAAAGTTTCTACATTGTTTTTCTGTTCATATATTCTTTGTTTTTATCTTACAAATTCTAAATTCCAAGGACCAATCAGCAGTGCATTAAAATATGATTCACTATTTTTCATTGATTTGATGCAGTTAGAAGACACATACACAGACACACACAGACACATAATATTGTATATATATATATATATATATATATGCATGTGTGTGTGCGTGTGTGTGTGTGTCATTCTGAAATGTGGTGTATGCAAGCACATACGTATAATGTATATATTATATATATATATATATATATATATATATATATATATATAGTCGAGACAATGTAGATGACAAAAGATGTCGCATGAAGCCGGCTGTTACGAAGCTTTCGACCTTGGTCTTCCTCAGCTTTATTATCTGTTTATGAAATGAAATATATGTTTTAAGCATAACAGATCTGGAGTTATGAACATAATACACTAAATACAATTTCAGCATGAGTTGACAGCTTCAAAGCATACTTGGCAACATTTTTGGCAATTGTGAAGCATTCAACAATGTATAACTGTAAATGAATATATAGTTAGTATATATATGTAGCATGCAGACATATCATACAATAAAAAATATCAAACACATATCATAAATAAGCTTAATAATATAGTTACCTGCTAAGTAGACGTGTTAGTTACTTGGGTGTCTTGTGGCTGTCTTGTGGCGGGATGAGAGTGATCATGTGATGTATTGGGAGGGAAGGTGTGTGTGCGGTGGTGCATGTCAGGCAGGAGTAGGGTCCGATGATAAAAGAATTAGGTTCAGTGCTCATTTCAGCACACATGAACACACAATCGACGATGTATGGGTCACGGGTATTGAACTCATCCACAAAAAATCAAATCAAGTCACTCTGAAGCGGGAATCATACTGGATTTTGAAACTTGAAACACTCACACCGTATGGTATTAATGTAGATGAGTAATATAGAATGTTATTTTGGTAATGTACAGCTGTATATGGATTATTTTTTAGGAAATGAGATGAGATTGTATTTATCGACAAAGATAGAATGCTTATAAAGGATTGATTTCTTGATGTTGTATTGGTTGACTGATATATATATATATATATGTATATATATATATATATATATGGGTGAAAATGTTGAACGATATACAATTGGGCAAACCAGGGGTTAAAATTAAAACATGTGACTCACTGATATAGATACATCTCAGTGAAATGTCATTGATGTCAGCTTTCTTGCAAACCCGATTATACTGGGTTATCTCCAAAGGTGTTGTTTTTATTCAAGGTTAAATAGAACTGTGACATATTGGCGAACGTCTCTGAATAAAATAATTATTGTTTTAGTGAAAATTCAAATGAAGATTGGAAAAACACTCGAATGAAGATATTTTCATCTGGTTTATCTGTTCGAAGACTTTGTTAATTTGTTCCTAAAATATTGTTTACCTCCTGTGAAGTTTACAAAAGCTAATACACACGGCAGTTAAAGAAAAAGTGGACTTTTTTGTCGTTTAAGCAGAGATTTTCGTATTCTTATCTTCACTTTCATCTCATTTGAACAAAACTTATAGGAGGGGTCTCATTTGCTTAAATGTTAATGTTCAGTAGATAATACTAATGATTCTAGTGCATTTTGTTTGATCAAATCACTATAAAAGCCCTTTACAGATGATGAAAGGAAGCCATGTTTTGATCAGAGACGTTCAGGTTTCGCTCATAGACGTTCCTCAGACAAAGGCAATAAAAACGATGTCCTTTGATCCATAATTAAGAGTTTTGTGAACAAACAACATTATTCTTTTATTAAACACATATTAATCTTTTGTCAACAATTCAGAATGGTAATTTCGACTTGAATTATTTTTCATACTATCTGATTGTAACTACAAACCTCTAAATTGTAAGAGAAATTTCGAATTCTACACCAAAAATCAAGCACAAGCCTGTTCTTGTTATATTATTCAGATCTTATAACACTTTTGAATGACAGACAACAAAATTACATGAAATACTTGCAATTCGGACCACTTTATCTAATCACTCGTTTATATCTGAGACATTTTCTTTTCCATCAGGGACGTTACGGCTGTAAGTTATCAATAGAATTGAACATCAAACTCCCTATTTCAAAAGATGCTCCTATTAAACATAACATTCAGAATTCATTAAGCAATCATTTACAGGTACCTAGGCCTATGTCAAGAATTGTTTTGTTTATGATGACCACTATTTCGTATTTCACCTTACTACGCAGGTGCGCGCACACGCTATTAATATTACGTTTGCTTTGAAATCAGTATTCCAAATCTATAACAAAGGTAAACATGAATTTACTTATACTAATTTAATTTGACCACTATGCCTAAAATATAATTGTATGTGTATGTCAGACCAATTCTGACTTTTATTAAGGACCGTAACTAGGCCACTGTTATGTCGTCTCAGAAAGCTGTACTTAACCGTCACTCATCCTAGAAGCAGGAAATGCGCTTTTTTGTATACTGTGACAGATATAAATTGTAAACAATGTAATGCAGTTGCCACAACACCAAACCTATAAGAACATCAACGGTGTATTATACCTACTATTTGTTGACCAAAAGTTAAGTGAAAACCTCTTTCAAGAGGTTGACAATGATAACATTAAGATATCACATTTTACCTGTCACATCGGTATGGGATTATTAAGCTTCCTTCCTTCAACCAAAATAAGTAGTGTTGTAGAGGAAACTAAGTATGGGACATTCTTAATAGATTTTTTTTTTGTTTCATCACAGACGTTCGTACTTTTCCTTTTGTAGTGTATTTGGCTTACAAACTCAAAAAATATCACTAGAATATCTCGCCTTACTTCTAAAGGAAAAAGCTTTATTAAAGAGGAAAATCAGCCCAAATATAAGTTAGTCGCTGATAAGAAAGAATAAAATTTTACGGGCTGAACAAAAATTAAGTTATATGACATTTTGAAGTTTCGCTAATTTTTCAGGAAACAGGTTTTACCAGTCATTATGAATCTGCAAATGGCAAAGTGAGCATGTCATCCCCTCACAACTTGCCATAACATTTGTACATAAACATTTTGAAATTTCAAGTTTTTCATTCAAACATAATTAGGCTCTAGGCTTAAATCCGGATATATCTAACTGATCACTATTCTGAAGGTAATCAACCAGGAAAAGCATCATGTTTCAGAATTCAAAGACAGAAACATTGAATTTTCGTTATTTTTTTTTTTTGTAAACGATCAATGGAAAATTGAGGGTTATGACATGGTTAGCTCACTCATTTGCATATTCTTTTCCACTGTACGAGAACGTGTTTCAGAAATTAGCAAAACTTCAAAAAGGCAGTTTATTAAGGGTGCAATTAAGCGCAATTAAGGGTGCAAGTGTGCACCGCAGGTGTGCTGTTGTTTCAAATTGGGTGCAAATTTGAACCTTTTTTTCTTAGTGTGTAAGCCTGAAATTTTACAGGCTCAAAAGCATATGTAGTGATGTGCATTAAAAACAGAGTCTGCATTATAACATTGAACTGAACTTTTCCTCCACTTGGTATTCAATGTCCTCAATCAGTACATGGAAGTGACTGTGTCGCTTGCTACCTGGAACCAGGGTTGGGATAATCATTATTTTGTAAACTGATGGCACCTCGAAGATGTCCGTCCAGTCTTGCCAGTACCACGGCCGTGGTCTGGAACTTATAGGCTCCATGAACATGACTGAACCAAAAGATCATGAACAGGAAGAAATTCTCATATTCGGAGCGTTTAAAGTCCACCCGGTCTACCCATCTTGCTGTAAGAAAAAAAAAATAGAGTTAAAAGGATATCTAAATTAAGTTGCCATGCGCTGAAAGAACAATGTTCGCACAAATGAACGTCTCTGATCAAAATTATAAAATCAACATTGCTTTTAGATTGCGCAAATTATTTAGAACAATGTTTGTACACGAGGGCCATCTACTGTGGAATGATGAAATATCTGCTCCTAATTGTACTAGTTGAAAATATATAAAACGTCTCGTGTAACGTCTCTGACGTAAACATATTTGCTTATCAGTATTTAATGGTTTTGATTTTTATAAGATATTGGCATTATATTTGGATTGAGGGACCTATGTGCTACCTATAGGCAACAGTTCGCCATGATGGGTCATTAATGTTGGTTTGAGCACAGATCCTATTTGTTCAGAGAACGTCCCTGACCTAAACCTGTTTTTCTTACATTTCTGTTTCTCTCACAAAAAAATATGTGAACCGAATGAACTACTACATAATAGTCATAGTCTATTGACCTATTACTAGTCATAAAACATAGTTTCTGTCCTGGCAATGTGTTTACACTTGCTCATCCAACAGAAAACCTTAAATTTGAAATGTTTCTTCATATTTTCAAAATCTTTCAGAAAGCTTCAATTTTCTTAATATTATGACACGCCTGTGTAAACTGAGTTCTACTTGTTCCTATTATACTAACCGTAACCACCCAGAGCTAATTTTACTTTAATGTTCTCATAATTTGTATAGTGGATGCCTTTATTTCAAGAAACAGTAATTGTCAGAGACGTTTTTCATTTTGCTCAGAGACGTGCGATCTTTGATATTAATTTGTGCAGATTCTTACATATTTACTGTCTATCCTTATTTTAATTTACCTCTAATCAAAAGATTAAAATACATAATTTCACAATTCATACTGATTGGCATATCTACGGAATAATAGCTCTTGTAAATCGGCACAAACACCAGGAAAGTTTTTGTTTTTACTCACATTTTCAGGATTTGTGGGCATTTCCGTCATTGAACTGTGCTGACTCTATTCCAGGATGGCACGTCAGTGCGTAGAATAAGCACGCAAATAAAGTATCATGCAGTGCGTAAGTGTCAGATGAGGGAACATCCCTTCAGAGATTTTCAGTCAGGGACATTCGTTTTGATCAGAGACATTCGCCAATTCAGGTTTTCAATCAGAACTCATTTTTGTGGACAGTATGCTACTGAAGTTGCCAGTCATCATACTCGCCTGGATCACACTAACATACTGATCACCAGTTTTTATCTCAAGCATAATCCACTTTCATTAATGACACCATTAACCAATTGAACATCTCTGATGGTTACTCAGTATAATTTTCTTTCATGAGCCACCACTCGATTATTTCATACAGCTCACTCACAAATTTTGATGGAATGGTAGTATGGATAAGACGCTAACTAAATATGACCTTACATGTTTTCATATTAATCCTGAATTTTTTTGCAAAAATGAAAAGATAATTCAGTCAGAGACGTTCTTTTTCAGACATTACTGAATTCAACATTTCCTGATGAAATAAATAATACGCAAGTGTTTGATTTAAAAGTTTAAGTGTGTGGGCTTACTCACAAGGAAAGACAAAGCTCTAGAACGGGGTTACAACCAAAATTGCGATGTGTGATTCTGAGATTTTTTCGTAAAATATGCATTTTTGGCTAATTTTTCAGCTTTAAGGCATTATATTTTCTGGAAATGCTGTAACAACAGTACAAAGTATATATTTTTTGAAAGGCACAACCCTACCCTACCAAAGGATACCTAAAACTATGAAAAACACCCCCAGGTGACAATTTTACAGGGGTTTGAAAATCGCAAAACCCCAGATTGGCCAATTGTTCATCGTTCAACGTTTTCACCCATATATATATATATATATATATGTATATATGTATATATATATGTGTGTGTATATATGTATATATATATATATATATATATATATATATCAAGTTATGCATAATATACATATGTATATGCATGTATATGTATATGTATATGTATATGTATATGTATATGTATATGATTATAAGATGGGTGTATGAATATATAAATGACATGTATAGGAAGCGATAATTATGAATAGATAGATAAATAGAGGTGTGCACAGGAAGAGCAATAATACTGTGCGACATAGTCTTGGTATATTATGTGGTAAGAGCATGAAGATTTTGTCAGTAATAATTTGGCATATATTAAGTTTCAAGTTTCAAGTTTATTTATTCATTTGTCTTTCTTCCAACAATAAGCAATATAACAATAACATAACAATAACATTGACACTTTCTTTCAGGAGTATATAGGAACAACAACAACTAACACTAAAATTTTGCAAATACATAAATATATAATTACATGTGTATGTGAAATGATAAGAAAGGGTAACAATATTTTGAGAAAGGCAAACGGGGAGACCTTAAAGAAGCATAGCTTGTAAGACAAGGTCCCTCAGGAATAAAAGAGAGAAAAAAATACATGTATATATATATGTATACATAGTGGAAGAAAAAAATAACAAAAAATACACAATCTCAAAAGAAAACAGGGAATAGACAAGGGAGGCTATGTGCAATGGGGTGAAGGGAGATTATTTACATAAAACAAGGGTAGGAATGAAGGGAGGGGTTGGAAAGGAAAGATAAAGAGAGGGTTATGTGAGACGATAAAAAAAATACACAAACACACACCCAACAAAAACAAAACAAAACAAAAATCAAAACAAAACAAACAAAAACAAAACAAAACAAAACATAACAAAACAAAACAAAACATGACAAGAAGACAACTGGGTTTCAATAATATTATACATCTATATTTTTTTTTCTTTTTTAAAGGGAAGTCTGACATAAAAGTATATGTATCTGTAATGTAACATACAGGACTTACTTTCAGTTATTGACATTAACATTGTACATTATATATGCGTATATTTTATATCTCTGTGTTGTGTGCCTAGGGACAAGTGGCAACACACCATTCACTTTTTATCTGTACCCGGGTTTCATGCAAGATGAGATTGTATTTATCGGAAAAAATGTTTATAAAGGATTGATTTTTTGATGTTGTATTGGTTGATTGATAGGTATTGTTATACATTCAGTCATCACATAATGTGCATAGAAATGATATAACAATATATATATATATATATATGTATATATGTGTATATGTATGTATATGTATGTGCATATGTATATGTATGTATATGCATGTGTGTGCGCATGTGTGTATATGTATGTATGTGTATGTATATGTGTGTATGTATATGTATATGTATGTGTATATATGTATGTATATAATATGTCTTATGTATATGTATATGTATGTATATGATTATAATATGGGTGGATGAATATATATGATATGTATAGGAAGTGATGATTATAGATAGATAGAGAGACAGATAGAGGTGTGCACAGGAAAAACAACATATTATTATACTGTGCGACACAGTTTTGTTACACACGTGGTAAGAGTATGAAGATTTTGTCAGTAATAGTGTTGATGTATAATATATAATCCTTCTGTGTTGTGTGCCAAGGGACAAGTGGCAACTTACACACCATCCATTCTTATCTGTACCCGGGTTTCATGCCAGCTATTGTGACTGTTTGTAAACAAGCTGTAGGGGTTAAAGACCAGCAATGGCCACAAGAATGCTCATTGTATTGTATTTTTAATAACCCTCCACTGACACATTATTTTGGATGAGCACTGAACCTAATTCTTTTATCATCGGACCCTACTCCTGCCTGACATGCACCACCGCACACACACCTTCCCTCCCAATACATCACATGATCACTCTCATCCCGCCACAAGACAGCCACAAGACACCCAAGTAACTAACACGTCTACTTAGCAGGTAACTATATTATTAAGCTTATTTATGATATGTGTTTGATATTTTTTATTGTATGATATGCCTGCATGCTACATATATATACTCACTATATATTTATCTACAGTTATACATTGTTGAATGCTTCACAATTGCCAAAAATGTTGCCAGGTATGCTATGAACCTGTCAACTCATGCTGAACTTGTATTTAGTGTATCATGTTCATAACTCAAGATCTGTTATGCTTAAAACATATATTTCATTTCATAGACAGATAAAAAAGCTGAGGAAGACCAAGGCCGAAAGCTTCGTTACAGCCGGCTTCATGCGACATCTTTTGTAATCGTCATTGTCTCGACTATAATTCATCCTAAGATGACAGAGGCGTACGGTACGAGTATCAGCATCATCGCACTATGTATATATATATATATATATATATATATATATATATATATATATACATACATATATATGCTTGCATACACCACATTTCAGAATGAATAAAAAGTAGCTGGGATAGTGACATTTCAAATCTTGATCATTGTCCAGGACCATTGTCTGGGTATCAACTACACACTCCCATATACACTAATTGACTTCTTAATCTGTGCAAAGTTAAAGTTTTGTACAGAGGGTTGAAAATAGAGCAAAATCTGAAACCTACCTGAAAAATCAATGTTTAACTTGATGAAACTGAATTATGCTGTCATTTTGAAATTGCCTCCAAAAGAATTGTACACTAATCAGCTATTGCTCATATCAACGTTAGTGTTATCTGATACATAGTTTTTTGGAATACTAAGGATGAAAAGTGGGAAATATTTTTGTAACACCTAGTATATATAACGCATGCTTGAGAAAAATTTGCATGGAAACATGATTTATTTCTACCGATTCTACGGATAGTCGAAAAAAAGGCATTCAGCTCTCCCGACTTAGCATTAGACAATGGGCTCATCTGCACCATTGACTTCACACAAAACAACCGCAGTGCTACAGTGAATGTTGATCGGGGGGAGGGGGAGGTATTTACACAAAATGTTGTACGAGACGGAAAGCCCTTTGTTGTCATTTATTAAGAATTAGCTATGAAACAAAACGAATAATTGAAGACTAATGTCGTGAATATTTTCAGGCTGCACGCAGTTCAATGGCTATGGGAAATCAAAATTACAACAATGATACACATTTTGATTAATTTGTACCTCAAACTTATTATTTCACTGTTTTCATTCCTCTCTACATTTCCCCCACGCGTGGTTAGTCCTTCACCACTGACAGGGCTTTGAAGTTTTTGAAGGGGAGGTCAAGCAGAAAGAGAGGGTACATCACTTTATTTATCACGGAACTTGCGCTTCTAACATTTCAAAGGTGCGTGCAGGGCAGAAAGTCGTCTTTTTTGTGGGGGGGGGGGGATGGACTCGGAAAGTTGTTTGTTTGTTTGTTTGTTTGTTTTCAGTCCGTTACTCCCACCCCACTTCCCGAAACATTCCGCTTATAAGCACCCTTTGCTCTGTAGTTAGCTGCATGGTCAGGAAGCTCAAGATCATGTGCTAATTTACAACCCTATTCACAACCGAACCGTCTGTAAACAATCATTTTACCCCCCCCCCCCCTTCATTCATTGAAGCATGAAGGCTATTGTTATCTGCCAAGTTGGGCAGGTGTCGGGAAAGCTATATGGCTCCATATTTACTATCTATCTATCTATCTGGGTAAAATGGAAGCATATTTTCAAATTAAGCTTTCTCGTGCAGGCGTTGATCATTTTTTACGCATGGGATATCATATGAACGGAAAAAAAAACAATGGATATTAAGTATGATTTCATTTTTTGCAAAAGATTGCTGAAAAGGTCTGAAAAACTCATTCAAAGTCGCCATTTGCTCGTGCAAATGAAAATTTGGTAACACAACTTTCTATTGTTCTAACTCAGTCACGCACGAATTTAGAACAATGAGTTGAGCATCAACTGAAAGAAGTGTATCTTTCAATCCATGTATCTCATAAAGCAAATATATTAATATGATAATGATCGCAAAGAAATGCAATTAAACTTGGTTACGTTTTTTTTTTTCTGGGACACGCTGTATTCTAATAAGTTAGACGTTGGTATATCCATATTTAATTTGTTATTGTTTTTATGATTTTATGAAAGTAAGAATCCTCTCCTGTAATGAGAAAAAAAAATCTTGGGTTGTTTTCAGACGGAACATGAGAAATACAGCAGAAAATGAAATGCAAAGACGGCATACAGCTACATTTGTGTACTTACCAAGCAGTCACGTAATCAGCGTAATCAAATTTTAGCCAATTCGACGAGCTGAATTACTTAATGACCACATGAAATCAGTTAAAAATTTCACTTGGTTATAACGTAAACTTTATAAATCACCATCTGGTTTACCTGGAATTCGACAAGTCCACTCTTCAGGCTCAGTGCGCATTCCAGGGTTTCCATGGCAACCCTTGGAGGAGACAGTTCCCGGTAGATTAATTACCTTTGGGATGAGTTGTATTTGGGCACCGTTGAATGATATAGTCTCGCATAATATGGTGCTCTTTGGAAAAGTGTAGTTTACGTTGTATCTGTTCCAGGATCCACCATGGACTGTAATAATCAACGCAAGGACAGGTTTGTTCCGTTATTAATGAATTTGTGTGTGAACAAACTTCTACTCGCTAGCAGAACTGACCAGCTGCAATGGGCATGGATCGGTATCGACACCGTTCCTTGTCAGTAAAACACTTGAATTATTCTTGCAGAATGCCTGGAAATTAAACGCTGGTCGACGCATAATAGGCACAGATTTACAGGCAACCTACGTACCTCGAGAGTGTTAAATGCCTGTGACTTGTTTGCTTGATAGATACTTTATATTCTGCAAATCAATATATACATAAATTACATAATCATGAACATGGGAAACATACAATATTTGAAACAGAGTCGTTTGACTTGCATAAACAACGATATAAAAGGAAATTAATGATATGTTACAGTATGCATGTCTATGCAGCAGGGATTACAATAACAATATGTTTAAGAAGCGATAATGCAGAGGGCCGCCATTGTAAGCATTGCCTGAAAAGATGGCCGGCCCGAGGAAAAGGTAGGGACTTCCTAGATTCGTAACAATACAAATTCTGCTGCGAAGATAGCAGGGGAAAATAAACTCTGATGTGTGATGGTGGTGAATGTGTGTGCAAGTGCTTGAAAGTGCATATAGGTAGATAGGCTGGAATTTAGAACAATAGAATTGGTTTGTTGGAAAGATGGAACGACATGCGATGTTGCTATCGGGAGACCAACATGAGTCATATAAATTATTCGTGCTTAATTCGTATTTGAAGTATACTGTAGTAATATTCTGCTTCTTTAAGTTTGCTTTGGATGAAAACAAGGAAAACTTGCGGCAGCTACGGGCCTCCTACTGGACCAACGGTATTCTGCGTGGTTCTGGGCAAGTTTTGAGAATGCCAACGTGCTATATAGGTTCTGTCAGGTGCGGGACATCTGCAGAGACCTCCCCGGGGGCAGAAAAAACAAAAACAAAACAAAAAACAAAACAAAACAAAACAAAAAAAACTGTTCCATGTGTGTCGCGGGGAATGCCCGCAGAGGTTCACGAAGAGGATCAGTAGGAGGTCCGTAACAACAGCACCTCGTAGGAAGCTCACATGCATAGTGAGAATTTGAACTTCGCGCGTTTGGCTTTATACCCCCTAAAACCAAAGATCGTACACTCAATTAGATGATCAACTCTCCCAATTTTACACGGCCGCTGGTGAAACGCAAGTGGCTGCCGCCCTCTAGCGTTCAGCGGGGATAATCGAACCTGGGTCGGATTAGAAGCACTGAAATAGATCTACTCACTCAGTACAGTATGTCTCCCCAAAAATTACAACAAAACGTTTGCATTAATAACACCCAATATGATTAAACTGTCTAACTTTTCCTCCTCCTCCCCCCCCCCCCCCCTTCAACATTTGGACCGGGGATTTGGAAGACGTTCGGTCCTTTTCCTGTCACATTTTGATTGACAGATTCCAAAATGTTTCATTTAATTTCCCTAATCCTCTTTTGATTTACCTTTTCCCCGCTCGGTCGCTGTCGGTTCTATCCATTTACTATGTCAATCGTAAAATGCAAACGTTCTATTAGGGAGGGGGCTACCCCTTAATTCCTACACCGTCCCCCTTCCCCTGACAACTTCCACGTATCATTGATTTTAACAATAGGCCTACACGTTGATGTTGCATACTCAGAACGAGATTCCAAAATTTTGTCATTCAATTATCTGTGAATATTTCTTTTTCTTACTTTTTATAGACACAACATTTCACCAAAAGTGTACACCAGATCGCTGAATTTCAGGCCTAAAAGTGCAAAATCTTCCTCGCATTGGAGCCCCCCTCCCACACCCTCGCACAAATATTTCAACTCCAAGTTTCCCTCCCCAATCGTGAAAACGGATCCCGCCCCTGTTCCTTCCATTCCCGTCGCCCCGCTCTTTCGCACAGATTTTATTTTTATATGTGTTTGCCAACCCCCATCGATTAAACTGAACGATGGCCCTGGGGATGATTACTTTAATTGACTCAAATCAAGAAGATTGAGAAACTCAGTAGGTATAGGGATATATCTACTACATTATTGCATACAAAGAAATGAATATCCATATTACCATTTTATTGATTTCGTTTTTGAATTATGCAGGGCGAGGCTATGTTTTTACAAGTGAGGGTGTCAAAATCGTCTTTCAAAACGAAAACAATAAAAAAGCGAAACAGCAACAAAACAGTTCTTTATTCGCTTTTTGACATGCAATTTTCGGCCGAAAGTCGGCTGACAAGCCAAAAAAAAAAAAAAAAGAAGAAGAAAGAGTCTTCACCTTTTTTGTTACCACTTCCCTCCCATTTTATATTTTATGCAAAAAAAAAATATTTGGGATGCAAGCATTCAATCCCTTTGTCTTCTGAAAAAAAGGGGGGCAGCACCCTATCAAGCTCTCCATCAAGCTCTCGACCAAGCCCCCCCCCCCCCCCCCCCACTATTGCGCCAGGCCGGTTATGGGATGTAATTGTGATTGTATGTGATGGTGACTATCATCAATCACCCCCCCCCCCCCACTACTCGGTACGGATTTACGCCGGTGTATAGTTCAATTCAATTCAATTCAATTCAATTTTTATTTTCCACTCATGGGGTGGAACACCCTCGTCAGCCAAAGGCTGGTTTTCAGAGGGGTCCACACATACAGGTTAAAAATACAAACATTATACATACAGTATGACAAGGATATACATCACATAATATGCAAAGAACAAGAAACAAGGTACAAGCACCATGATAGCTTGTTTCAGACACAAACGAAGAAATATATATATATATATCTACAAGGCATTAGATTACGACATAAAAAACAAAAAATAAGAGGCATGTGACACTGAATTTCAAATACAGAAGAGAATCGGTATTGCTGAGATATTTTGACTGTGAATTGATGAGTGTAAAAAAAGAATGGTTTAAACTCCATCCGGTTACGCATACTAAGTAGACTATGGCCACGCTTTGAACATAGAGAGTTTTCCAATATGTAACGAAATGTGCGCGCCAGAACGTCTAACTGCAATTAATCACCCTCATGTTGACATAATTTAGGAGGGGGAATAGGGCTTATCCCCTCCCAAATCCTCTTCCTTTGTCTCCTTCAACAGACTTGCTATACTTCCAGATATTCCAGCAAAAGTGTCCGCCATATCGTTGATTGTTGATATCTCGAATATGGGATACGCATCTTGCCACCTTCCCATTCCTTGGTCCCCTCCATGGCAATTTCCGAATTTTTCCCACAAAAAAGGGTGCCTCAGATCGTTCTATTTCAATTCTAAAAACGCAAAATCTCCGTCGAATGTGAGAGGGGACACCCCTTCCCAAACACCCTCCCCTATCTACACCTTGTACATACAGAGTTATGATGCACACGCGGAATAAGAGCTTTTAACACTTCCCTGAAAAAGCTACCTGCATTATTTCATTTGTTGTTTTTTGGTTTTTTTGCGGGATTCTTTTTTGTTGTTCAAGTATATCAACAAAGGTCAAATAACGGCTACGTTGGTGCTATATACTAGGCTGCTATACGGTATAATATGAGTATTAATAGGAACCTCCATACAACCCAACTTGGAAACGTGGAAATCAAAATAATGATGAACCTGTTGATGGTTGATTGGTGCAGATTAATGCACTGCACCAATTCCTATATATTTCCTCATGATTCTCTAGATCTACAGAAAATTCCTTCTTTCATGTCTTAGCCAGTCTTGGTCTCACACAAACTATTTATCGCGAATGTGCATGCTCAGGGCCAGGCATCACAGTCTTGCCCTGGAAACTTCACCCGCTGAAATCTATCCCCACTGAACGTTAGTTGGCGCACCCCTACCAGCGTCACTTTTTGACCGAGAGTTGACCATCTTATTCAGCGTACGGTCTTTGCTGAAACTTAACAGTTGCACAAATTGTGTCCCTACGCCTTACGAGTCCCTTACAAACGCCTTACAAACTCGAAGAGTTCTTCATAAGAACGCCGTACGAATCTCCGTTCGTAAGACATTTATACGAAAGACGTAAGGGCCCTCTATGAACCACTTAAGGCATTATTACAATCATCATAAGAATTTAAGGATTCTAGAATTGTCTCGCGACCCGAAGAAATCTACAAAACCGAATACTTCTATGTGAACGCAGCCTTATGTAGCAGTCCTCATTCAGATGCACTCGTACTCTAATCAGCGTACACACTGATATTGATCTCCCCGGTCATCGTCCTCCAACATGAACGTTAACAACTGGTAGTTTTAAAATGTTATTTTAAGCCTATGTCCACACATGGGCATTCGAAATGCACAATGCCGAAGTTTTGTAACCACAGTGAATAATCTGCTCTCTTTCAAAGATGCTTACAATTACATAAATCACACAAGAGAGTGAGTGTTACCATGGTTACCAACGAATTTAAACCACTGCGTGAGGTTGCCAAGCAACTCTTTTTTTCGGAATTTGTGTCAATTCCTCACTTCTACTCTTTTTTTTAAAATTATTGTGTAATTTCCTTGGTATCCACAGGCCATCTGGAGCCACCTTTCATGTTACTTGCCGATAATGTCCTGACATACTTGCGTAGATAGTTTTGTATACGTTGACTCTGGTTCCCAGTAGGGGCAGCATTTCTTTTTTTTTCTTCTTCTTTTTTTTCACTTTAGTTTCTTACATTAAAGACATTCAAGATGTCAAACTCATCAGTAAGCAACGGACATCACGTTCACCCTTTGATCCACAATACAATAGACACAGCATTCAATTCAATTAATGATGATGACTTTTTTGATACGGCCGGGCCTTCTTTGGCAGAACGTGAAGCAAATGTCACTCAAAATGATACTTTTTTGATAATCATGTTTCAGATAGTTTTAATTCATTGTCGCAAGAATTTGAATATGATTTTGACATTGAAAACCAATTTCAAAGTCCATCTTCTGAATATCTCACTCACAACCAGTTTAATAATGTTGCTAAGGAGTATGATGATACCATCTTTTCTCTTATACATTTCAACATTGGAAGTGTTAATAAACATTTTGAAGAATTGCAGTTGTTTTTGAATAAACCCATCAGGCAAAAAATTCTCAGCGATAGGTTTGACCGAAACCTGGCTTTCCCAGGATTCAAGTCTTCCATACGCTCTCGACGGATATGATTTTGTAGTTAACAACAGGCAACATAGGGTGGATGGGGGCGTTGCGTTATACGTTTCACAAATGTATGATTATGCAGTTTGTGATGAGCTTAACAGCATGACTGATTCAAATGAATCTCTTTTTATTGAAATATCCGTTCCTGGCAGTAGAAATATTATCATAGGTGTAGTATATAGACCTCCAAATGCACACACTAAATCATTTTTAGATTATCTTTCGGATTTGGTGAAGAACCCAATTTTTTATTCACAAAACATGTTTCATAATGGGAGATTTTAATATAGATTTATTAAAACAAAATCATATGTCACAAGATTTTTTGGAAATATTTTTATCTGCTTCTTTTTTGCCTTTGATATCTAAGCCCATACGAATAGTTAATGAATCCGCCTCCCTTATTGATAATATTTTTTGTAATATTCTAACTTTCAGACATTATAGACCATTTCCCCATCTCTACTAGTTTCTCTTCAAATGATACTTTTGATAATAAATATGGTTGTTTATTGAGAAGAAGAATCACTCATGAAAATATAGTCAGTCTAGGTGTTAGTTTAGAAATGACAGACTGGTCTTGTATCTTTGATACAAATGATGTAAATTTGTCTTTGGAATATTTTATGCAGAATTTTCTTCGACTTTTGGATATTCATTTTCCACAACGTAGACAAAAACAATCTGATTTAAAAAATACTCAGGCTCCCATGGATCTCTGAATCACTTTTACGTTCAATAAACAGAAAGAATAATTTATATTATAAATTCAAAATGAAACCTACTGAGCAATCAAAACTTAAATATACTAGTCATAAAAATACGGTGACGAAAATTATACGCACAGAAAAGAGAAAATATTATACCAAGCAGTTATATTTGTAAAGGCATGATATGCAAAACACATGGAAAGTTTTAAAGCAAGCAATGAATAATATATATCAAATGATGAATGTAATATTGCCAAAATTAGGCTTTAAGATGAAATCATTGAAGATTCTCATCAAATTTGTAATATTTTGAATAATCATTTTTCTTCAATCGGAGAAAATCTTGCAAACAATATATCTCAATCAACGAAACATTTTTCTGATTTTCTAGGTCCACCAAATTCTAGTTCAATTTTCCTTAGTCCAACATATAAGCAGGAGATAATTAATATCGTTTCTGATTTTAGTTCTAAAAAAAGTGTTGGACACGATGGCATCAGTAATTTTCTTTTGAAGGGGGTAATATCTTCAATTGCGGATCCTTTAGCTCTCATATTCAACTTATCTCTCTCCAATGGCATTGTCCCTGAAAGGATGAAAATAGCAAAAGTCATCCCCTTGTTTAAAAAATGAGACAAATTTGATGTCAATAATTACCGACCGATTTCTTTGTTATGTACATTGTCCAAAATTCTTGAAAAAATTGTTCATAAAAAGAACTATTACTTTCTTAAAATTCAGTCAAAACTTTCATATTCTCAGTTCGGATTTAGAGAAAAACACAGCACAACACACGCATTATTAAGTATAGTAGAAAAAGTGGCACATGCTATTGACAGATCTTCACATCTAGGTTTGTTCCTGGACTTCTCCAAGGCCTTCGACACCATCAAATCATGATATTTTATTTTAAAAATTACATCATTACGGAGTGCGTGGGAAGGCCTTGGAGTGGTTCAGGAGCTACCTCATGAACAGGAAGCAATATGTCTCTTTGAATAGTTATAATTCACAAATGTTAAATATCAAATGTGGGGTTCCACAGGGAAGTTTATTAGGTCCGCTTTTGTTTCTCGTTTATATAAATGACTTTTGTAGGTCATCAGATGTTCTTTTCTTTATTCTCTTTGTGGATGACTCAAATTTATTTTTTTTTTCGCACAATAATCCTCTGACTCTTGTAAATACAATAAACTCTGAATTAGAAAATGTCGCCCAATAGATAAAGGCAAATAAACTATCTCTCAATCTTCAAAAAACCAAATATGTGACCCTGCACCTCAAAACAAACAGAAAGTCGCCAGACATGGATTTTTAGTTAAGACCATATTCTGAAAGAACAGACTTTAAGCTTTAAAATGATGTATAACTCAAATCAAATGGACTCTCCTAACCTATCTAAATATTGGAAAGAAAGCACAAACTCAGGAAAAGTGTGAACTGAGAAAAGAGGCTCTGAAGCACTGGCGTAGCCAGGGGGGGGGGGGGGGGGGGGGGGCGATGGGGGCGGTCGCCCCCCCCCCCCCCCCCCCCCCTAAGATTTGGACCGGGGATTTGGGAGGCGGAAAAAAAAATGCGTGTATACTGTATGCATGCACATACATTTCACTCAAAGTGTGCACCAGATCGTTGAATTTCAATTCAAAATATGCAAAATCTCTCGTGCTTGGGAGGGGGTATCCCCCTCCCAAACCCTCCCCCTCTGTGCCTCTTTCCCTAGCTAAGTACACTTTTTAGATTTACAAAAAATTATGAGTAATTCTGAGTGCACAAGACGTATCACTTATATTCCGAAAACTGAAGGTTCCCTCATGTATAAGGGGAATTTCCCCTTTTAATCGACCCTTTCCTCCCTCAGCCCCCCCCCCCCCATCAAGTTTTTTTTTTTTTTTTTTTTTTTTTTTGGTGATTTCCCAAATGTTGATTCCATCAAATATGCGTATACGAGATATCTCAATTTCAACCTTAAAAAGATAAAAGCTCCATGGGAAGGGAAGGGTGGAGATAACACTCGCCCATGCCTTCTCCCTGCTCGCCCCCCGCCATGCAAAGAAGTAGACTGTGGCTATACCCAGATCGCTTTATTTCAATTCTAAAAACGCAAAAGCTCCGCGAGCGGGAGGGGAAATCCCCCTTCCCCTAAGCTCTACCTCACTAGACTTTATACATACGCACAGATGGTGCACATTCGGAATAAGAGCTAAATTCCGTGATTTTAACACTTCGATGAAAAAGTATCGCACCAAAAATTTGCACCAGATCGCGGAATTTCAGGTCTGAAAACGCAAAATCACCTTCGTGTGGGAGGGGATATGCCCCTATCTACACCCTCGTGTGCATGCTTTTTCTGTTTGATTGCTGAACAGACAGCGTTCATGATATTCAGTGTAAGAATTAATACAAGAAGACTAGTGTATTCATATTATACCATTTCATAGGCAAATTGTTCAATAATAATCTACACTAAAATATACTGCAACCTTAAACAAGTGGGACTGTTTCAACTCGTTAAAACACGCAAAAACATGCATCAAATTGCACCATTTGCAACATCAAAATGCAAAAAGTTCTCACCGTGGGAGGGGGACACCCCCTCCCACACCCTCCCCTACCCCCTCGCTCGCTCCGCTCGCTCGGGTTTAGTCGAGTTCATGATATTCAGTGAAAAGAATTAATACAAGAAGTGTATCTAAATTATACCATTTTATAGGCAAATTGTTCAATAATAATCTACACTAAAATATACTGCAACCTTAAACAAGTGGGACTGTTTCAACTCGTTAAAACACGCAAAAACATGCATCAAATTGCACCATTTGCAACATCAAAATGCAAAAAGTTCTCACCGTGGGAGGGGGGACACCCCCCTCCCACACCCTCCCCAACCCCCTCGCTCGGGTTCAGTCGCGTTCATGATATTCAATGAAAAGAATTGATACAAGAAGTGTATTTGAATTATACCATTTTATAGGCAAATTGTTCAATAATAATCTACACTAAAATATACTGCTACCTTAAACAAGTGGGACTGTTTCACGTCGATAAAACGCGCAAAAACATGCATCAAATTGCACCATTTGCAACATCAAAATGCAAAAAGTTCTTACCGTGGGAGGGGGGACACCCCCCTCCCACACCCTCCCCTCCCACCTCGCTCGCTCCGCTCGCTCGGGTTCAGTCGCGTTCATGATATTCAGTGAACAGAATTAATGAAAGAAGTGTATTTAAATTATTCCATTTTATAGGCAAATTGTTCAATGATAATCTACACTAAAATATACTGCTACCTTAAACAAGTGGGACTGTTTCACGTCGATAAAACGCGCAAAAACATGCATCAAATTGCACCATTTGCAACATCAAAATGCAAAAAGTTCTCACCGTGGGAGGGGGGACATCCCCCTCCCACACCCTCCCCTCCCCCCTCGCTCGCTCCGCTCGCTCGGGTTCAGTCGCGTTCATAAAATTCAGTGAAAAGAATTGATACAAGAAGTGAATCTAAATTATACCATTTTATAGGCAAATTGTTCAATAATAATCTACATCAAAATAAACTGCTACCATAAACAAGTGGGACTGTTTCACGTCGATAAAACGCGCAAAACCATGCATCAAATTGCACCATTTGCAACATCAAAATGCAAAAAGTTCTTACCGTGCGAGGGGGGACACCCCCCTCCCACACCCTCCCCTACCCCCTTGCTCGCTCCGCTCGCTCGGGTTCAGTTGCGTTCATGATATTCAGTGAAAAGAATTAATACAAGAAGTGAATCTAAAATATATACCATTTTATAGGCAAATTGTTCAATGATAATCTACATCAAAATGAACTGCCACTATAAACAAGTGGGACTGTTTCACGTCGATAAAACGCGCAAAAACATGCATCAAATTGCACCATTTACAACATCCAAATGCAAAAAGTTCTTACCGTGGCAGGGCGGACACCCCCCTCCCACACCCTCCCCCCCTCGCTCGCTCCGCTCGCTCGGGCTCGGTCGCTTCGCTCCCTCACAGACTAACCGCCCCCCCCCCCCTAAGATGAAATCCTGGCTACGCCGTTGCTCTGAAGTACAGTGTCTATTCAAGCGCTTAATCTTTACCAAACCGTGCTGGCTGTGCGATGAATGGGACAAAAAACAGGAAGTAAACCACCAGAGTAACAACACTGAAGGGATTATCAGATTAAACTGAAATTAATCATGCCTCATTAACACATTCTGTCTCTAATTAATGCTAACTTTCAAAGCAGTAGCACTATCCTTTCAAAAGTTATTAGAGTTGAAAGTGAAGAGTGTGGACAAGGTTTTTCAGATATGAAAAAGGGATTCTAAAGACACATCTAATCACACTGTTCTACCAAGGATGTTCGAGATAAACTGCTATAAAAACACACTTTCCTGCCCGTTTTATGATACCAAATTTTAGCATAAAGTAAAAGAAGACCCGCTCTTTCAGAAAATATGAAAAAAAAGTCAAGTTCGGCTAGGTTGACCCATTTCACTCATTTTCAGTCCTCCCGCAAAATCAGTGTGTGCGACTTTATGTTCGTTTTGAGGTGCACGGTCACATATATGGTTTTTAGCAACTATAGAGAAACTATACCTGTTGACATTGTATTTGATTGGACTTCACTGGAAAATGTTTCCCATATTAAATTTCTGGGAATAACAGTTGATAACAAGCTTTCATGGAAATTTCATATTAATAGTAAATGTAAAACTATTTCACAAAATATTGGTATAATTAACAAGGTTAAATTTTGTCTACCTTTGTCGTCCCTTATTACATTGTATTCATCTCTCATATTGCCATACTAAATTATGGTATTCTTGCGTGGGGGAATACATATCAAACATTCTTAGATAAATTACTTTTATTACAAAAGAAGTCATTTCGTATTACCCGCGATACTAAATCTGTCATAATCCTGAATGCTACAATGCGAAGCCCCATTTAGCCATTGTATGCGTGTGGGGCTGCTGGTCGCAGTTATCATGCAATAATGGTTTCGTACAATACGTGTACTACCTCGCCGCCGTACGGTGGCGCATACTAGTAAACGGCTCTGGTACGAAACCATTATTGCATGATTACTAAGACATGAGAGCACTTTGGGGCGAGTAAGTCTCACAGTGTTAGTTATATGAAAGGTACTTTAACCTGAAACACAAACTAAGACAAGGAAATTCAGGGAAACTTTTGAGGTACCAAAACTTATTATTATATTTAAAGCTTATATGAATGTAGGAATGAAGGACATTCTTACATTCATATTGTAGCGCCCTCTGTCATCCTTCTCTCATCTCTTTGGCAGAATATCATGTATATGAATCACAGAACGACCCAAGTCCATAATATGATTCAAAGAAAGACCCAAGTCCATCACACAAAATGGCTTCTCCACAATTAATGTAAATGTTAATTGTCATAATAATATATGTTCTAATTTGTATATACAATGTTGCCTTCCCATCACAGTTAAATAGAATATCATTGGACAAATAAAACAGATTTTTTTTAAAGAGTTGGACTTGGGTCGTTCTTATATTCAGGTCTTCAATTAAGTGGCGGCCGCCAGTTAGCTCCACTGAAAGTTTTATCCTGCGTGGCACGTATGGGCTTCCGTACGGGACACCTGCAGGCGTCCATTTATTCGTTCATCCATTCATTTATTCATGGTCTGTTCCATTTAGAAACATAATTATTATCATTATTACATATGTTAAAATAATACACACGAAACACACACACACAAACACAGTTTACGCAAATGCATGATATACGTTTACATAATAACATCCACAAGCACATACATAACATACGTATAATGTGTAGAAATTAGATTTTGATGTATAAATTGCAATACAATAAAAAAAAACCCCAGAAATGGGTAAGTTTGCAAATATTCAAAGTGTAAGAAAATGCTTCAAATAGGGTGGAATGCTAAAAAGCAATACTTTTAGGGTGCATTCCCCACACGTATACAGTACCGTATGTCCCCCCCCCCCCCAAGAAAAAAAAAGAAGAAAAAGATACAATGGGACCCTCCGCAATGATAACTTTAAAAATAGTGAATCAATCTAAATACAAATTCAGGGTATGAAACTATAACTCATCGCCCACATCTTAAAGAAAACCCCATTCGATTTCCTTCAGTGGTCAAAGAGAAATGAAGAGTTTTATAGAGGATGTCAGGAATCTCTTCCCTCCAAGTTCTGTCTATTGTATTCACACACAAGAGCATCGAAGTGCTAAACTTGGAAGGATCAGATTCATGACAAGCTTTACAACAATCCACATTTCTCTGTGACCGCTTAACCAAATTGAACGAGGTTTTCTGCAAAATAGAGCTAAGATGTTATATCTTAAGACCCTGAAGTAGAATTTAAACAGTTTAATCTTATTGGGTGTTATCAATGCGAAAATCTGATTGTAATTGTTTTGGGGACATAATGTATTACAGCACATGACAATTGTTGTGATATGATTATATTATACTGTTATACATATAAAACTCAATTACTAAACAAAATCCATCTCACTCTTAATGTATACGAAGCCCTGCACTAAGTTGTTGTCATGCAAGATAGAAGGAAGGAAAGAGAGAGAGAGGGGGGGAAATAGAGACGGATGGAGAGAGCGAAAGCCAAACGCTGTGTTAAGATAAAAAAGGTCGATGACTATGACAACACAAGAATAATAAATGCTTGGAGCCGCTGAGCACTTGTGATCTCATTGGTCAGAGCGTGGCATCGTGGTAACTGATTGGTCGCGCGTAGACCGCTGGCGATAAGCTTGAATGAACGTCGGGGAGGTTGCTAGGAGTGTACCGTCTATTGTCAAACGGTGAAAAGTCTTGCTTTCCCTTGATCATAATAGCGACGGAAGGACGTTACTTTGAAGGCGGTTTTCTGGAAACGCTGTTTTCTAAAACCTCTCGACATGAGCTAATAAAATCATCGATATCACCACAACGGAGTACTTTTATGAGTCATGTTATATAGTCAAATTGGAAAATTAAGGGAATAATGACATGCCATTTTCAGGAAATTGTCCTCCCCCGACTTTCGGATCCTTTTATTGCAGCGGGTCATAAATGATAAACGTCGGCTGCCGGACGATTTCTTAAAGATAGGCCGGTGACCAGTGGGAGATGGGCGGGTTGGCGGTTGGACATCATTGATTTGGTCACCCCGGGTCCGGTCTCCGCGGGAATTAGATCCTCCGATTTCGTCAAGTTTTGCCCTAAAATTGACCTGCTACCGGTTGGGAACTCGCTCAGGCATTGATGCCTTAAAGCCCCTCGGCTTCTCCAAAATCGTTGGGCGATGTCTAAATCCCAGCGGCGAGTGAGCAGGCTGCAATTCGGTCGGACGCCGCTCAGAGTAGTGACCGTAGCCAAAGCAACAGCCATGACCCTTTCAGTGTACTGTGGCATAGAACGATGCGCAGTTGTGCGTCCCGGCAAAATTTGCATTAAAAACATATTTAGAGGACATCGAATTAGTCTGCCCCTCCCCCCCCCCCCCCCCCAAGTCTGGTTTGCAAACGTGGCCACCAGAGAGTTAACGCCTGTTATAGTTCATCTTTTTGAAGTCCCCATCATTTCTCAGTTTTCTTTTTTTTTTTCTATGTTTACAGAACTGCGTCGCAGATGTGCATGGTATTTCTAGCTTTTATTTTTTTTTTATACATCCATCAAATTTTTGCAACATTTATTGTTTATCATGGAAAATTATGATTTGTTATACTAGAACAGAAGGGTAATTTCAAACTAACTCGAATCGTTGTGAAACGTGTTTGACATTTAACATACAAATCTAACTTTTGTTGATTTATGCATACCTATCAAACTACGGAGAAGATAAAGGGAATTCCGAGCTACAGAATTTTGTTCCATGCAAAGAGCTCACACTAGAAAGAGGGAAACGCAGAGAGAAAAGAGAGAATGAACAAATAACGCATAACTTTTTAAACTGTTTTAAGTATCTAAATTCATGCAATTCGAGAAAAGTAAATAGTGATTACCTATCATGGTGTGGGTCAAGAACAGACCGAGTAAAAATATGGTCCGCTAGGAGAGAGAGAGAAAAAAAACCCAACACATTTGACAGAAAGTGTCTAAGATAATCAGTAAGTGAGCAGTTGTATTGCGAAGACTACAATTAAAATTTGCAAGTCTTTTCTTCTTTTGCATTATGCTTTATCCAATTAGCCAAGTTGTCATATAATCAATTCAACCATACAAGCACACGCACATACACACACACACACACGCACACCAGGTAGGTGGGACAGACAGATAAATACAAACACACACAATGACAATTCTTCGAATATTTAAGATAAACGTGCTTTGCATCTGGACAACTTGCTTTTTTTTCCATGTGACGCACTTTGCCAAAAATGTATTGAAGGTTTTCATAATGACATTTAGCACTTGAAATTCCCCGCTTTGAGCAGGCAGATGTCTGACGATTTGTGTTGGCGATAAGGAAAATTCAAATCCAATCCAAAATATACAAACACATTAATGATAATGTTTCAATAATAATATTAAAAAGTACTTAGTTTTTTATCCCATTTACCCAGTTTGTTCATTGACGTTCGTAATGGCCATGCTGAATTCACACTCCGGCCAAAATTCCATTGTAAAATAGGCCAATTTTACGATAATATCATATCATGAAAAATACGCTTTTTGACTGTGATAATGCAATTAAAGACGATAACATGAAGGAAGTTGCTCACCATTTTCCTTGAGAAAACCTGAACGGCAGAAATAATGTGCGAACGTTGCTTGATTTTGTAACAAATAAAATGAGGATAAAACGATGTAGCAAATGTCTTTATTTCAACGATCCCTGTTTATAAAGTAGGCCTTAAACCTAAGACCTTGAAGATGTTTTCCAGATAACAGCTCGACCAAGACGATAAACTGTGATGCAGGTGTGCCGTGCCAGTGAGCGTGTTGAGAGCTATGCTCTTAAAAGGTAAATGTGCAAGTGAAATCCAGAGCTGGGTTTAGAGTAGCCTGGAGCTCACAGGAGGCTGCATCCCTCTGATGACAGGTTTGGCGGCCTCGTCGAAAGAGCAACTGATTGTGCTGCAACTTCTGAATAGATATTATAGTTCAATATCATAATTGTGCGTGGGTAGAAAGAGTAGTGATCTGTATGCGGCGATGGTAACGAGTTGATGTGCTGATCTGGGGCCCGTTTCATAAAACTTGTCATCAGTGACAAGTTGTCATAGATATGACAAGCTACTGAAATCCTTGCATCTGATTGGCTGAGAGCAAATTTGTCATAGCAATGTGGCAGTTGTCACTGATAACAAGTTTTATGAGACAGTCCCCTGATGTCGGGCACCGTCTACCAACGTGGATGAGCCTATCGAGATAATGCATTTCTGTTGATGCTCCCTTAGCTGTGACAACAAACGGGATTTCATAAAGGAATATACGTAAAACAAGGGCGCAGGGTTAACATCTGCGCCTATATGAAATTGTTCATAATGATTTTATGAAGGTGTGTGGGTGTGTGGATGTGGGTGTGTTGATTTGTTTGGGCAGATCTACAGAGTATATTTTGTATGTGGAATTTGACGTTCATGTTCATCTACGTGTCCCTGACACTGTCATTTTTTGTTTGTTTGTTTTTACGTTGATGATTTTATTTGTTCAGTTCGTAGAACATAGTGATACAAAACAGAGAAATAAAGACATGACAGGATGGTTGTCCTTAAACTGACTTAAAACACATAGAGCTTATCATTAAAAAAAAATTGTGACTACAGTGACATACGTTTGTTTTCTGAACGGGCCACAATAACCAATATATATATATATATATATATATATATATATATATATATATATACATATATATATATATATATATATATATATATATATATATACATATATATATATATATATATATATATATATACATATATATATATATATATATATATATATATATATGGTTGAAAGAAATTGGACTGAGGCGGGACGTTGCTCTCGATCTTTAATAGTCTCCCTTTTATTTGTCAAGCTTTCGGCCGAAAGCTTGACAAATAAAAGGGAGACTAAGATCGAGAGCAACGTCCCGCCTCAGTCCAATTTCTTTCAACTATATGCATCAAACAATGCGGCACCGCGTACGTTCGGGACCCAGGGAACTATTTCTCACATTATACGTACTACTCACCCTGACCCTGCATTCAAGTACTTGTACCTGGATCCGTCGCGGCATGGACGGCCCTCCCTCCCCTCAACCTACCAACGGAACAATGACCACACCACAACTATCTACGACCACGATCCCCCCACACACCACCTCAGAATCGCTCATGCGTGAAATACGGAAGACATCGATGCGGAAACAAAAATTTCAACTACACCTGAACTTCCTATGCCACTACAAGGAAAGAGACATCATCCCAAAAGGCCTACACCTCCAAAAGCCATGCTGCCTCGCCCCAGAAAATGAGGAATGGGAATCAATCCTTTGGGACGCTTCTTGCTCTCTACGCGACAAAACAATCGACTTGGTAGAATTGAAACTTGACTCGATTGACGCCTCACTGAAAGAAAAGAAACAAGAGCTCTGGAACGGAACCACGCCCGAAACATATCACAAATCTTTGAATTCAATAGAGAAATCTATTAGTAGGGAGATTACACAAAGAGCCAGCAAAGAATCAAAACTCCGTCGCGACAGAAATTGGCCTCCAGGTTTGTCACGCCTGAGCAGAAAGTTTATTTGCAATGGACAAGTACTTCGACTCCCAACTCCCAAACGACAAATATACGCACCCCACTTTGGGTATGCCCCAGTTGGGGACTCGCCTCAAACGAGGGATTGACGGCATGTACATTGCATATATTTAGGTGTTAATCTCACTTTTGATCCTTGATAGTTCAAAAACTACCTATCAGATAACACTGACATTGATACGAGCAATAGTTGAATAGTGTACAATTTTGTTGGAGG
Organism: Diadema antillarum; assembly: GCF_040938485.1. Lineage (NCBI taxonomy): Eukaryota > Metazoa > Echinodermata > Echinoidea > Diadematoida > Diadematidae > Diadema > Diadema antillarum. The sequence goes on along the minus strand of NW_027272093.1, from coordinate 165,736 downwards.
TAATTTAAAAATGGTAGCTTAAATCACTTTAATGAATTTCAAGATTCAATTATAAGTTAGGTTTGAGATTTTGCTCTGTATTCTACCCTCTGTACAAAAGTTTAATTTTGCACAGGGGTCAATTGGTGTGTATTAGACATGGAGTGTGTGGTTAACACCCTGACAATGATCCTGAACAATGGCCAGGATTGGAATGCTCTATTACATATTCATGAGAAATTTCACTATCACAGACAGTCTTTATTATGCCTCCGCCACGAAGTGGTGCCGGAGGCATTATGTTTTCGGGTTGTCCGTCCGTCCGTCCGTCCTTCCGTCCGTCCTTCCGTCCGTAATGAATTTTGTGGACAGCGTAACTAAAAAACCTTTTGAGGTATCCTAATGAAACTTGGCATGTATGTGTATTAGGGGGTGAAATTGTGTCTATCAACTTTTGGGTGCACATGCTCAAGGTCGAAGGTCAAAAGGTCAAGGTCAAATACGTAAAATTTCACTATTTCCACCATATCTATGCAATGCCTGAAGATATTTTCTTAAAACTTAATGTATACATGTATTACCCAATTAAAATTCTCTGGTGAAAATTTGGGGTCATGAAGTCAAAGGTCAAAAGGTCAAGTAACAATATCAAAACTTCACTTTTTGCTCCCTAACTTGGAAATTGTTCAAGGTATCTTCTTTGAACATAGTATATATACATGAACTGACTGGCAGTGATTATCTAGAGAATATAGGGTTCATGGGGTCAAAGGTCAGGGGTCAAAGGTCAAGGGCAACACTTCAACATTTTACTATTTCCCTCATATTTATGCAATGCCAGCAGGATTATTATTATTTTTTTAACACTTGGTGTATGCATGTATAACCTAATAGAGATTCTTTGGAAACTTTTTTTTTTTGCCTCAAAGGTCAAAAGGTTAAAGATGAAGGGAAAGTGCTGAACTAGCTTTTTCCTCCATATCTCAGAAGTGGCTCAAGTTATCTTGAAACTTTCTACATATTTATGCATGTTCTGCCTGACAGTGATTATCCTATGAATTTTAGAGTCAAAAGCCAGATGAAAATGGTAACAATGTACTTTTCAATACAGAAATTGCACTTTTTCTCCATACCTTGAAAATTACTCAATGCATAAACTTATGAATGGGCAAAGTCATGTTAAAGTCCGTAAATCCCCAAATACATGCTCTCCTATTCATCCAATTAAACCTAGGCCAAAGAAGGTGAACATTCAACACATTTGTGACAAACTTGTCATTTTAATATTTTGCCAATTTTGTGAAAATATAATCACACATTGTCCACATGTACTATAGACCTATTAGGAGAATCATGCATTATGGCGGAGGCATACCAGTCGCCTTTAATAGCGACATTTCTAGTTCATCCTGATATGTAGTGTATGTAAGCACATGAAAACATGTACTTATTTCTTTCATGTAAATACATATTATCATTTACCATAAATTCAGACTAGCAGTGCCCAGGGCAATCCATCATAAATTATCAATGAAGCATTTATGTGCCTTTGAGCAATTAGAGTCCAAAAAGCCTTTAGCCTAGTCACCAGAGCTCTGAAAAGCTGGTATTCCTGATATTCATGTTTACTGTTTAGGATCATTGTAAGCACACACTCACATCAGCACATACACATTATTGGTTCATGTGTTAAGTTCAAATTTGTACAGAAGCTTCGAACTTGCCCCGAATCTGGAACTTAACTTCAAAATTATTAATGGATTTAACGAAACCGATTCATGCTCTCACATTCGAAACACCTCCAACTAAATAGTACACTAATCAACTATTATTCATTTTAATGATTGTGCTACTTAATGCATAATTTTAGAACTATTAAGGACCAGAAGTGGGAAATGCTTTCTTGTCATGCCTAGTACACACAAACACACACACGCACACACACACACACACACACACACACACACACACACATATGTATATATATACATATATATATATATATATATATATATATATATATATATATATATATATACATATATATGAATATATGGGTGAGAATTTTGAACGATGTACAATTGCTAATTTTTGCACCTTCTGACACTCTTTCCCTTAGAACACGCCTGGATGATCTAGAAACCAGCTTCTTTCATGTCATCTCAAAGCCTGGTAAATTTCCTTTCAGGAAATGTCTGGGTTGGTTTACTTTTGACTGATATTTTGCATTTTAGAAGATACGGTAAAAATACGGCGAAAATGTTATTTTCACAATATAATAATTTTTGTTTTTCAAACCAATGATGTCACTTTTTAAGGTACCTAGCATCTATTATCTGACCGGGTTCTGGATCTGACATGTAATTGGTATGTACCACAAAATTATGAGAACTCTATAAGCACGTATAAAATTACAGAGAACAGTTGAAATATCAAAGTTCCTAACAAACGAACGTCCGTGATGCTTCTATCTCTACCGCTGCTGCAAATTCTACTTTGTTGTCTCAACTGTTGTGTATACGAAAGTTTGGTGTTCCACCTAATGTACATATCCTGCAAAAATTGTACGTCTGCTGGCTGTACATGGGATGTAGCAGTCTTTTATGCAAAATTATACTCAGTTTTCGTCACGGACGTGCGTCCGCTATATTTACTGATAAAGATCGTAGCCAAATGAACGTTATTCGCGATATTGTTCTGAGTCGTAATCAACTAAGATCTAGCCACATGGTAATAATCCGTTTTGAGTTTCTGTTCATCCCTTGTCAATTAATGCAAATTACATTTTAGACAAACCTCAGTGAAAAAAAAAAAAAACGTCCGTGATGATTAAAACGTTATCGAGTTGGGCACTATCTTGCTTTGAAGGAGCAGGTATATTTTACCTCTGGCTCTGCATGTCATGTTAGGAGCGGACTGGGGCTCGTCTGCAGTTGTTGGACCTAACGATTCACCGAAAACCAAGCAAATAGTGTATATTTTCTCTGAAAATCCACCTTCTACTCCCTCTCTGTACAAGTATATATGTTGAGAAAGGGTGTCAAATTTAATAATTTGCATTGAAAATACTTTTTCAACATTTTTGAAGAGTTAGCAAGGCTACGTACTCGCTGTCGATTAGCTATCCGTCCTGGAATATGACCCTAGGGGTAGAACGAACATACGTGACAATTTCAACGAACGTCCGAGACGTAAACCTTCCGACCAATAGGGATAACTTGTCTCGAAAGTGTTCTTTATTCTTTAAAGCTTTCTGCTCAAATAACGAAAAGTAAAGTTTTACAAAGTAAACAATGAGCTTAGAGCAGTAGTTTCTGATTTTTTTAAGGCGGTATGTGATCATAATGAACAGACAGCTAAAGATTTGCCTGTAATTTTACGCTTATATTGCATCTTATTATATAAATACAGTTAAACACTGAAAACCAAGTTACAGGAAACTGGAATTTTGCGTAATCTTTAATTTCTTTGCATTTGAATTTCTTGCTGGTGAGGTTTAGGAGACAATGCATTGTTCAAGGTTTCGAAAGTTTCGCTCACGGACGTTCAGTCCGAGAGAGGAAATTTCTGATAATTTCAGTTATATCATTTTACGATAAGTTAATGTTACTTGAATATATCATTAATTCACAGAGTCTCTCATACCCAAAAGTGAATAACGTTCAGCATCCAATTTACCTGCAATAATAAAAGGAAAACGTTTTGCTCACGCGGAAGTTCGTTGGACGAATAAGTCCATGGATTACATAGTAGGAGATAGAGGAACAGTGCCACTTTTTAGTGACAGATGCTCCCCGTTTATATCTTTTGAGCTAGGTAGCTGCCATCTCAAACAGAACACATCCAGTTTTGGTCTCCATCACGGACGGTTTTTGTCATTTATTTTATGCCTTTATACATTATTTTTCTCTTCACAGCGAATTTTCTCTCATTCACTAAGTACCCTGAACATGCTGCGACCCCCCCCCCAAAAAAAAACAAAAAACTAAAAACTAAACAAACAAACAAACAAACAACAAAAACAAATCCGAAAAGTGCTAATCAGACACATTCAGAATACATTGAAACGACAAGAATGAAATGACGGAAGAGGTCTATAATTGGCATGTGGAAAAAAGTTTCAAAAGATCGTGGAAGCAGTTGAATGAAAATGAGAAGCAACGGAGAAGGGATCGAGCTCCAAAATAGAGAGAAAAAGAATTGCCAGTGCACTCCCGTCATACCGAAATCCTCTGGAGGAGCTGGTTTGGTTTATTGTTTATTCATAGAAATGGATGTCGTCATAAGCGAACAAGAACACTGCAGTATGCAATTAGCTGTCTGATGAAAACATGCAAATCTTCCGTTTATCATGACATTGTGTGTTTTATATTCATCAAAGAAAAGCAATGTTGATATCCAATTCTGTTTCATGTGTTTTTCTTTATAATTTTACATTTAAGAGACAGAGAGATCGTCAAGTGCTTTTTGTGCTTTTGTGCTTACTTTGAAAACACATGTTAAAAAGTGATGATTTAGTAATAGCTTTAAGGTTGCACTTTGATACGTTCGCTCTTCCAAAGATTCGTTACTCCGAAAGTGCGTTATTCACTGGATTCATTACTCCAAAGGTTTGTTATTCCGAAAATGAAGAAAAGGGGTTCTTAATTAATTGAGGAGGTTCCTTATGAAAAACATTATCATTCCGAAGGTTTGTTAATCCGAAAATCAAACATTAAGGTTCACTATTCCTTTCGTCTGTTCTTCTAAAAGTAGAGTGGGCCTGATATTCGTCAAGGTGAAAACGATTATTATGAGGTTTTTAAATCTGGAGGCTTTCGTTGTTAATTTGTTTCTCCGCATTTGGATTGATGAACCTGATTTTCATGTTCCAATTAACAAACCTCTCGATTAACCTTCGGAGATTCCTATCATTTACCGAATGAAAAGTTTCCTGATTATACGAACCATAATCAATATAATCAATAACGAGCCTCCGAAATAACGCGCTACAAAATGTTTGTTATAACAATGCCATTCTGTATAATATCTAAGTCACAAACATCCATCCAAGTTATATGAACTTACTGTGTTTTGTTATGACGAAACTTCGGAGTGTCGAACCTTATCATTTCTGACTAATATAATAACACAAATTCTCCTCGGTAACAGTGTGTAACACAAGGAGCAAACGCAGAGGGATTTCTTCTTATACACACTGAAACGTGAAGCGTTTGCCCTCCGCGGCTAAACTGCGTATTTCGATTACGTAGCACATTTCTTTTTGTTTTCTTTGTCAATTCTTTAGGCCGTGTCACATCATTCCGGGCAAGCTACGCGGGCTTGTGGCGAGGATAGTTTCCAGCACGTAGAAGATTGTTTGCAATTTTCATTCATGCCTTGTCATACCGTACGGGGGAACTTCTGCGGCTTGACTTGCGGGGAAACAAACGTACTCCCCGGAGCTCTCTGCAGTTGGTCCGCACCTGACAGTATCTAGCGCGTAGTTGCCCGGAGGTGCTCACGCAAGTCCAATTTAACCGCAGTCAAGTTTTGAGGATGACCAATTTTTTTTTTTTTTCCGGGTGAGTCGCGGGAATGCCCGTAGAGGTCCACGCAGAACGCCAGTAGGAGACCCTTAGCGGCAGTACTTCCCAGGCAATTCCCACGCAGGTACTTCGCAGTCCCGTAAGCAGCCAAGATAATGAATTTCTGTGAGATTTCAGCCATTCCATTAGAGGAATTCCTTCACTGAGTTATCAGCCCCCACGCGACTGGTACAAAGGTCACACAGTATACTCGCAAGTATATTGCGTCCAGCAAGTAAGACACATGCGCTGACTCGCACAAATCCTTTTCCGCCCTCAGGAATGTCCGGTATGCTAGAAAATCCTTACTCGTAACAAGCCCGAGTAGCCTGCCCGGAAAGGTGTGACAGGGCCTTAACACGGTTGCGGGTAAAAAAATATGCGTGCGCACCTCCGGGCGACTACTTTTGAGATACATGCTAGGTACTGTCATGTGCGGATCATCTACGGGGACCTCCGGGTAGTCAAAATTGTTCTTTGCAAGTCGCACGTAAGGCTGGTGTGACACGGTCTTAAGTCATATTCAACCATGACCGTGTTCGTTATAAGCAAATTTTGCATTGTAAACTTTATAACAAATTTAGGACCTGAATCTTTACTTCGTGATTACCAAATTTTGATAAATATGATATTCGTTCTCAAGGACGTACACTTTATCGCGATTGCATGGGAGCGTTACATTTTTGAAATCAGTCAACTCTCAATGCGATCTTCTTGCAATTTTGTTTTGCCATACGGGCTTGGGTAAATAACCGAACTTCAGTTAAGACATCTAGGGTTATAATAAAACATGAAGTTGTCAAAAACATCATCCAATCTATTTAGGTAATGGTAATGAAAGGAATGTGTGTGGACATTTTTTTTTTCTAAATTTTCAGAGGTTACCAATGGCCTGCTTACAACTGACAAGACATAGCATTTTATTTGATTCATTTAACCTAAAGTGTAATTTTACAAATAGTAGTCGTTATAATTACCGAGTTCACTGATTTGCTTGATGGAACATACTAGCGACAAAGCGTAATGTGTTATCAGATGGACTGCGTCACTGAGATTAAGCGTACGTTTGTACGTTCATACGAGAGATGAAACAAGTGTTTTCTTTGATTCCTCAGCATGACAAGATAAACAACCTTTTATAATTGAGGATCATATTTAGGATTTTGCAGAGGAGTTTGTTCTCAACATGAAATCTCTGTTTGTTGTGAAGAGAATGCGTTTCCAACTCCAGAGAGCTGCATAGTTCAATATCAAGTTCATGTTCGAATTTATTCGTTTTTCCACAATAAAGTAATATAAACATAAATCTCACTCTCTTGAGTGACAGAAACAGTGAATGTAAATATGTACAGAGAAAACAACAATAGTAGGAAAAACTAAGAGTATCGACACATTGCAATAGTTGCTAAGGTAACGAAAGTGAAAGAATTGTCAATGTGCACTGTGAGAAAAAAAAAAACGGAGGGACCAAAAAGACAATGCTTGTATAGTGTGGGGCCCCTCTTATATTAAAAGCTCGATGCAAAGCTGAATATAGCAACAAAGCAGCATAGAAAAATTGGCACAAAAAGTTTAGCAGCCCACTAAGAGACATATGGACAAACAGTTCCACACAAAACAACAACAAAATAATGAACATGACACAAGACTGGGGCAGTAACAAGACTACTTGTATGAAAGAAATTTGACTTGACGTCACGAGAGGAAACAAGACTATAGCGCGACAAAGAGGTAACAAATTAGACAGGAATATGCAGCAGAGAAAACGATCCTCGGAGGTTTGAGGAAGAAAGAGAAGAAGAAGAAGGAAAAAAAAGAATATACAACAAACCCTTCAACTGCGAGGTATAGGTTAAAGAAGATCTTATCGTAGTCAAAGCTTAGGCAACAGTAACAATGATAAAAGGAACAGCAATGAAAATTTTTGCGGACGGGTAACAAAATAAACCTATGAACTAGTCTGATTCTTGGGGTCTTCATTATAGGATTGCAAAAGAAAAAAACTTCAATCTCCTTTTAAATGAGTATATAGAAGGAGCAGATTTTATATCGTGATTCAGGGAATTTCAATAATTTGGTCCAGTGTAAATAAGTGTATTCTTTGCTAGAATCGTTCGAAGAAGTAGTAAGTAAAACTCGTTAGAGCGTTGGGTGGGGGTAATTATAGAATGATTGATTTTTTAAACATAGAACCAAAGATAGGTGGGGGTAAACTGTTATCATACATATAGATAAATTGGCCTAAATTATATAAAAATAATTCGTTGATTTTTAATAGCTTATTACATTCAAACAATGCATTTGTATGTGAACGAGTGGGAGAATTGGAAATGATACGGAGGGCTTTCTTTTGCAATAATAACACTCTATTCAGCAGCGTCTGGTGAGTATTGCCCCAATCCAAAATTCCATAGTTAAGGTAAGGGAGTATCAAAGATGAGTATGACACAAGTAATGTCTTTTCAGGAATATTAAATTTCAGTCTGTTTATAACGCCTATATTGCGAGAAATAATTTTGTAGATATGATCAATATGTATTTTCCAAGAAAGTTTGTTGTCTACAAAAATACCAAGAAATTTAAAATATGACACACTTTTTAAATTACAATCATCCAGAACTATTTCTGAATTCAAAGAATCAACAATATTGCTGAAAAGCATATATTTTGTTTTTTTGAACATTCAATGATACCTTGTTAGCTCTGACCCAGTTCGTCACATTTTTCAATTCTGTATTAACTTGCTGAACAAGAACATTGATATCGTTATGGACAAGGAAAACACTGGTGTCATCAGCAAAGTGTATAAAAGAAATTACCTCTGAAACAGAAGAAAAATCATTAATATATATCATGAATAACAGCGGCCCTAAAAGAATTCCCTGTGGAACGCCAAACTTAACATCTCTTATAACTGAATTATTATCTTTAATTGAAACAAACTGTTTTCTGTTTATTGGTATCAAAAACTTATTTGATAAATGACTTTGAAATGACTGAGGTAGCAAAAAACAAGGAAAAACAAAGAGATTCTAATAAATGTTGAATCCTTCCTGAAATTACCTGCTCTTTTATATTTCAAAGATGTTTCTCAGGATCTCACTTAAAAAAAAAAAAAATGTCATAAACCTGTCGTTATTTCTCGATCAAAACTATACGACCCCTTTAATGGCACCGCATCGCCTGACTTGATGCAGGCAGCAACTGCAGACAGGCAGCACAGGGTGGCTTGATACGGATGAGCAAGCCGCTGACAGGCATACTTTTGCATGAATTAATCATTAGATGCGATGTCATTGCGATAATTGCGCTCTCTTATTGGACTCTTTCTTTCTGGAAGCAGAATCGTTGAAAAACAAAGTTCAAGATATTGCCTCGCGTTAGCCCGGCGTTTTCTCTCACTTAGTCTCTTTTTCAGCCTGGATGACTTTGTCAAAAGGCTCATTTTTAGCCTATACGTCATGTATCACCGTTGTACACAGCTAAAATTACATCACCTACCACCACCACCACCATTTAATCTATTTATTAGGTGATCCGAGTATCCTCTCGGATCACCTTCTGTATCTGTACGGATTCTTTGTTGGTGGTTCTTCTTCTTCTTCTTCTTCTTTCTTTATTTCTGGACAAATTTTGTGTATCGATTAGGTCAGAAAGTATTCTTCCTATCAATTTCAAACTTATACCATATATGTATCATGTCCCAAAGACGACGGGTCTAATAAAATCATAGTGATCAGTCGACCGTGACGTCACTATGACGTCATTATATGAAAACACATTCTCAATCATATCTCATCAATGGAATGGAGTTTATCAATGAAATTTACGTCACATATATTTCAAGTTATGCGCATTGTACTCATATTCTCAAAATTCATATTTTCTCTTAAAACGCGCGCGTACGCGCGCGTTGAAATATTTGTATGCTCAAATCGAGCTCAAATTTTTTTTGCACACGTTTCAGACCATTTGGAGCATTTTTTTAAAAATTAAAAAAATTGGACGGACGCGTACGCGTGCGCACATATACGCACGCACAGCTCATATGCAATAGAAATTTCCCGTTTTTTTACATTTATCGGATGCCTGAAATGTCAAGGAATATTTCTACCAAGTTTCAAGTCAATCCAATTCAATATGACGTCATACGGGCCCGTCAAAGTTGAAATTCCGCGCGCGCGTCAATGGCGATATACAGTGCAACAATGCCAAAAAACCACCAATTTTAAATCCGATATTACTCGTCAGGATGGACGGTGACCCCCCATTTTCTTTTTATATTATGAAAGCTGATGAGTTGTACATGTCATTTCATGGGTTGGCGATGCCGAAAAAAATGATTAAAAGATATTAAATTTCTTAATGAAATAAAAAAGGTAAATTTTCAAAATGACGTCATCAAGTTTCAAGTTCACTCGAGCGTATCACACTAATCCTTTGCCAATTTTCACCCAGATTTCAGTATGATGTAGCTTATTAAATACTCTTACATTAATGTAATAACAACATTTTGATTGGATGACGGCATCACCTCGTAGAAATGGATTAAAAGTAATCTTGTCAAATTTGACCATTTTACGTGTTATCTCTATGGGAATGCAGTTTTTCTGGAAATGAAAATTGACATGAATATCTTTATCGAACACTAGCTCCCTTATGCTTCGGTGAATTTCTCCCAGATTTTAATATGTTGTAGCTGAGACTTTGGGCTATCGTTATGTGCCCTCCATTTTTTCATGTCATGTCGGGATCACGTCCCAAAACTTGGTTGAAATTAAAGCTTATCTTCGATGTATTGAGATATTCCTTTCTTTTTGCAACTTTCTTTGCAATACCTCAAGAAAAACAAGCTCTATCAGCCCAATATTTTGCACATGTTTAGTTCATGTCACGTACATTATTTCATAAAATGACAACTACTTGATCAGACGCCATCTTGGGTATATAAATTAGGGTCAAAGGTCATACATGTTTTATCTTGTATCTTGGTGAATACATGTCCTATCTTTCCCATATTTTGCACACGCAAAGACCATGTTACAAGAATCATTTCACAAAATAACCACTTTTTGCTCAGATGCCATCTTGTCTGTGCAAAGTGGGGTCAAAGGTCATATGTACTTTTTTTCTCTATCTTCGTTATGACGTGTTATCTCTAGGGGAGGGAATTTTTCTAGATGTGAAAATTGACATGGTTGTCTTTATCGAGCACTAGCTCACTTACCCTTCAGTGAATTTCTCCCAGATTTTAATATGTTGTAGCTGAGACTTTGGGCTATCGTGATTGTGCAATTCGTTTCTTCATACGACGTCGGCATCATGTCAAAAAACTTGGTGGAATTTAAAGCTTATCTTCGATGTTTTATGATATTTCTTTTTTCTGAAGCTTTCTTTGCAATAACTCAAGAAAAACAGCATTTATCACCCCAATATTTTGCACATGTTTAGTTCATGTCACGTACATTATTTCATAAAATAACAACTACTTGATCGGACACCATCTTAGGTAGTTAAATTAGGGTCAAAGGTCACAAATTGTTCATCCTGTATCTTGGTAAATACATGTCCTGTCTTTCCCATATTTTGCACACGCAAAGGGCATGTTACAATAATCACTTCACTAAATAATCACTTTTTGCTCAGATGCCATCTTGGGTGTGCAAAGTGGGGTCAAAGGTCAAATATACTCCATTCTGTATCTTCGTTAGTGAATACGGAATTCGGTACCAAAGATGGCAAGTCTGACTTCCTTTTCTAAATGAGAATCCAAACATCACACGGCCAATGTCTCCTCGACACAAATGAAACCGGTATGATCATGCCTATTGGGATCAGGACTCAAATCATTGATTTTCGAAGAGATGGGATCACCTAATTTGTCAGTGTTGACAAATTCCGGTTCTAGTTCATATTTGTATTCATTATGTCTTTACTCATGCATTCATTCATTACGCTTTAGAGCGTGGGGTCATTATCAGTGGTCCAATCAAATTCGCTGCCTACCGAACAAATAACGCCTATCACAACGTGTCAGCAAATAGGGATAGAGTTGTAAGTTCATTGGTCACGGTCGATCAAGTCGAGGACTCGAGACTCTCTTCCTGCCCGTGCACTTACATAGAGATCAGCGTTAAAGCTGAATACACACATCGTTTGATATACAATTGAATTAGGTTCGGTTTTATTGTCTCAATCAAGTCATCTTTTTTACAAGCATTGAGAAATCATACAGATTTTTTTTTAAAGAAAAATAATCTGTCAAACATAAGTTTTCCTCAGATATTACTTTCATTGTACCATGTGACAGTGTGTCTATTCTCTTTCTCTTTTTTTTTATTTCCGTTCTTCTGCATTCACACCGGTATATGTGCCCAATTCTTCGCAATGTCAATCCAGGGAGCATTTTACCAGTATACTTACATCATGATGTCCAGTCTGCTTGTGTCCACGATGGCGCGTGTTGTACCATAGTCTCATTTCTTCCCTTTTTTCTTCTTTTTCTTTTTTTTTCTGTCTTTTTTCCCTTACTAAGTCAATTTCATGCCAGTTAACATCGGTTTCTTTGATTTTGTGTATGCATTTTCCGAGGGTCCCATACCCTACAAGCTTTGCTTTTTAGTGGGACCCTCCATTTTCATTCAAATCCTTGTATTATGCATAAAAATGTATATACACCTTACAAAATCACTTTATGTTGTTACTTGTGATCACGTGTACGTTTTCTTTGAAATTGTTACAAATATGTTTTTTTAATACGTTGTATATAATTTATCCTGTTTATTCAATGGAAATGAAAATGAAAATAAAAGTTGAAAGTTGAAAAGTTTGTTATCGATATTTTAATGAGATATCGATATGCATCAGCAATCACATCATATTCGTGAAACAATTGAACAACGAACAGTGACACAATTTGTTGTTGATAGCATGCATTGTTGGCATTTTTCAAGGCATTTTACGAGTATCATCAGGAACAATATGTGACCGTCGGTGCATAACAAAACGAACAAAAAGTCGCACACCTTGATTTTACATGAGGACTCAAGAAAGGTGAAATGGGTGAACCGGGTCATTTTTAGTTTTCCATATTTTCGAAAAAAAGCTATCTTTCTTCTACATTATTCTTGAGTTTCGGATCATAAATTGAAGGGGAAAGTGGGCTTTTAGCAATTTTTCTACAACCCCCTTTTTTGTAGAGTATTGTGATCAGGTTTTTCTTTCAGAGGCCCCTTTCATTTCCTGAAAATCCTTTGCACCCTCTTCACTTTCAACTCTAATAACTTTTGAAAGGATAATGTTTTTGTTCTGAAAGTTGACATTTATCATGGTCAGAATATGGCAATAAACCATGCTCAATTTCAGCTTAATCTGATAATCCCTTAATTGTTGGTGCTAAAGTGGTTAACATCATGTTTTGCCCCATTCATGTCAAGGGTAGCACGGCTTAGTAGAGATTAAGCACTTCGGAGCCTCTTTCCTCAGTTCATACTTTCCAGAGTGTGTGCTTTCTTTCCAGTATTTATATAGGTGAGGAGAATCCATTTGAATTGAGTTATACATAATTTTAAAGCTCTATAGAGTATGTTCTTTCAGAATCTGCTCTTACCTAAAAATCCATGTCTGGCGACTTTTTGTTTGTTTTGTGGTGCAGGGTCACATATATAATATCCCTGATGCAGTCAAACCTGTCCCAACATACTGCCACGCACCTATAGCCACCACCTGCGGGATGAAGGCACTGAAAAAGCCCCCTGAGAAAGCCAAGGTAAAGTCCCTGTGTATAGCAGTCACCTGCCTAACGCGGCCAGCGACCACCAATTTTGTCTCCCGCTGTAACTGGCGTCCACAGACACAAGCAGAACCGCAGCTGAGTGTATAATAATTATTCAGAGTGTGTGTGTGTGTGTTTTTTTTTTCATCCTTTCAGCCCTGCGGGTCATTCATTGCTAACACCCGCAAGTAAGTCGTGGTAATGCACTAGCAAAAAGCTTGCTTGCTATGCAACAACTCTATCAATGCTGACAATGCATGAAACACGTCAATACGTATACACGTATTTGTATGCCTACATGTAGGGCCTACACACATTGCACTCCCGTTATAAGGTTATGACGAAATGTTGGTTAAAATGAGCTAGGATTTCAGGCCACAACATTACCAGCTGTATATATATTTTTTCATTGTTCATTTGTTCGGTTACAACGGAATCTCGATTAACGAAAGAAAACTGATTGTCCCGAGGACTTCGTTATACAAAAAGAGTGTAGACTGTATAATAAAGTATAATGCAGCGATGATACATGAACACGTACCAATGCACGAAAACCCTCCGATAACCTGTCTACAGCTGTCACCTGTCTATAACGGACACTTTTTTTCATATCTTTATGCTTGGATGGCCGCTCTATAGGCAGGTTTGACTCAATGAATATAGCCAAAGGCTCATATAGTGTGTTTGGAATTATTGTAAATGAGACATATCTCTTGCTATCATGTATTGTTGAATCTAACTGAAGTCTTGTCTTCAAAATTCAATATAATGGAAACCACAATAACCTGAGACGTTTCGCAGTTTCGGGGGGCAAAAGTTTGTCATCTTAATCTTCCAATAGAGTCTGCAGTAGGCATACTATAGATCTGTGTGTTGTGAAAAAAAAAAATCCAAGGTTACATTTGTCTGTCCATTTTGCCGTTCCCTTCCGATTATGCGGTAATTTCGCTAAAATTGTTTGTAAATGATTGAAATAATAATCTTACTAATGTATCTCTTCCTTCACAAGGTGGGAGGGAAACGGTAGATTAGAGATAATCATCATATTTTTTTTTTCTGACATGTAATGCAATTGATGAAATGCGTTCAGGGATAAATCGATGATCATTAGGTAGATTGATTTAGCATTTGTTCCTGCGGACTAGCGTGTTACAAAATTGCAAGGTGACAACGCAGTGTGAGGGACATAATATTGCGCCTTGTAAAATTGGGTGGAAATTAACATGATTATGATTGGCATGTCATTCAACAAATTAATTCACTCTTATTGCTGGCGGGCATGTAACTTTATTTCGTTCCTTTTCCAACGATATCAAGGGAGTGATCCCTGCAGCTCTCCCTTCTTAACCCTTCCTGTGCCAATGAATAAAATGTGCACAAACTTCATACAGAAACCTGTGAACAGGTAGTAAATGTGACATGCAGATGGTTAATGAATAAACTGGATATTCTCGTCACACACTGATTGCGCGTCTAATCCAAATATCGATAAAGTAATGTCCTTCTTCCACCTTTTACGACATGCATGTGTTCTACAAATACTCCACAATCATAAATGATCATTGTGCTTATCTGAAGTTATGCTATTTCCTTTGTGTACATATTGTCGTTAGCAAAATATTGTCAAACAGTAAAGCATACAGCATGATTATGATGTATAGGTATATTGCAACATCATGGCTGTCGTATTGTCATATTGCAGGCTGCCGTATCTTCAAGCTATATGCTTGTTTGACGACAGTTTTCTGTATTTACACTCCCAATACATGTACCATAAGTCAGTCTGATCATTTTGATTAACTTTATCCCGCCAGTATTTCCCAATTGACATGTTTTCTTATTCTTTTCTTTAATCTGGGCACGTATATATCTCAGTTTTATATCCGGATGTACACACTGTATGTTCTATTGTCTTGTAAACAAAAAATAAATGATTGTATTTCATTTGTAAAATATTCGATGCAGACAATTCCTAATAAATTCATTTGAATTTGAAAAAAAACCAACAACATATCAATCCAGTATCTATGAATAACCTTGCATTGTTGAAGAGTGTACAGAAAGTCGCAGCAGCTGCTTATTGTTGCAATATGATAGGCTCAAGTGCATTAATAATCACGCTAGACAAAGAATTGTCGTATGCTGCTGTACAATTGGGTGGGTGGGGGCTTTCAACCTTATTAGAAGTGAAATAATTTTCCTCTTGTTTTCGTTATGATCATTGTTGTGGTTTAATGATTAAAGTCTTCTCAACCAGCAACGGTATAGCATTGGAAATTTAACAATATAACATATTTTGAACGAATTATCTCATTATCCATAAACATCAATGATAATTAAATTGTGCAGCCTATCAACTAATTGAAAAAATATCATTCATTTAATGGATGGCTGAATGCAACAAAAGTTTTTCTCGACCGTCTTTCGGCCGCTAGTCAAATAAGAATTCTCACTGGTTTCTTTCCTTCCGTTAATTAGTCTGCATTATCAAATGGAAAACGAAAATATTTACATTCGTTTTGTTTTGTTTTGTTTTGTTTTTTCCTTTTTGCTCGTTCGTTAATTGTCTGTTTGTTTTTTTCTTATCTTACTTGGTTTCTAACCGAAAAGACTATGGAAGTTGATACCTTATGCACGAAGGACATTCAGATATTCCTTGTAGAAAAAGGAAAAAAAAAAAGAGAAAAGAGACGAAAAAAGCGTTTGTATTGCCAAGTAATTACGACATTTAATACATGGCTGTTTGTATTTCCTCTATTGTCATTTAAAAAAAAATATGAGACAAAACACATTTTAAAGAGCTCTAAATGTAGCAGTGCTCTTCTTCAAAAAGCCTTGTAAGGTTCGTTAACTTGCAGAGATGTGTGTGCGTCTTTATGTGTGTGTGTGTGTGTGTGTGTGTGTGTGTGTGTTTTTTTCAGCACACCGGAGGTGAGGGGAGAGTAGAAAAGGGAACTATGGAACGCCGTTTGTTGCAAAAGTCGGGGAAACCACTGATCAGTGGTTTTAAACCACTGATCAGAGGTTTTTCTTTGCTCGTGCAAAGTAAAAACTACTGATCAGAGGTTTCCAACTCTGCACGAGCAAAGCAAAACCTCTGACAAGTAGTTTCAACTCTGCACGCACAGCTCGAAACCACTGATCAGTAGTTTTAAACCTCTGATCAGTAGTTTTAACTCTGCACGCACAGCTCGAAACCACTGTTCAGTAGTTTCAAACCTCTGATCAGTAGTTTTAACTCTGCACGCACAGCCCCAAACCCCTGATCAGTAGTTTTAACTCTGCACGCACAGCTCGAAACCACTGATCAGTAGTTTTAACTCTGTACGCGCAGCTCGAAACCACTGATCAGTAGTTTTAAACCTCTGATCAGTAGTATGGAACGCCATATGTTGCAAAAGTCGGGGAAACCTCTGATCAGTGGTTTTAAACCACTGATCAGGGGTTTTAAACCACTGATCAGAGGTTTTTCTTTGCTCGTGCAAAGTAAAAACTACTGATCAGAGGTTTCCAACTCTGCACGAGCAAAGCAAAACCTCTGATCAGTAGTTTTAACTCTGCACGCACAGCTCGAAACCACTGATCAGTAGTTTAAACTCTGCACGCACAGCCCAAAACCCCTGATCAGTAGTTTTAACTCTGCACGCACAGCCCGAAACCCCTGATCAGTAGTCTGCACGCACAGCTCGAAACTACTGATCAGTGGTTTTAACTCATGTGCGCGCGCAATACACACTTCCTCGAAAACTTAACTTGAGTTTTTACATGGCTTGTTTGCATGAATGCAGCCATCATGTACGGTTATGCGTTAGTATTCCAATGATATGCCAAGAATGATATTACCCCCCCCCCCCCCCCCAAAAAAAAAAAAAAAAAAAAAAAAAATGTGCTTCGTAGGCTGGTGACAATTTGTGCCGTCAGCCCTCTGCACAAAGTGTCGCCAGGTGAGAAATTGTGCGGGGGCAACTTCTACACACAATTTGTGCCGTCAGCTCCCTGCACGATACATTGTCGCCCGTTTCAGGGGGCAACAATTTGTGCAACAACAATTTTCCTTTATATACGGGTATTAATTTGCAATAATACAACTGTATCACCGAATGGACGAATGAGTCCGCCAAGCCGTCGTGCATGTTGAATTACAGACAGTTCGTTTGACGTCGGTACTCGGGTCATTGTACGGTAGTCAACAGGCTCGTTATTCTGGTAGCTCGTTATTCCAAACGCACAAAATCCTATACTACAAAAGATGTTTGCTATTCCTAAAGTGAAATTGGGTTCCTTAATCCGAACATTAAATAAGTTTTCAGAAGGTTTGTATAATCTAAAAAGTAAAAGAACCTATGGACTAACAAAATCCTTGGAAATTATGGATCTCGTTTTCTTTTTCGAATTAACGAACCTTGGACTGATATTGATAGTATTGACTTTTTGTGAGCTTAAAACTGATAAATTTAAGATCTCGTGATATACGTTAATGCGTGGATGCTTCTTCTTTCTTGTGCTTGGAAAGGGGTACAGTTAGTGGAATATCAGCAATCTGTTGGTTGCTCATGATATATTCACAACCGCACAAAGCTGATTGCGAAACCTTCGTCTTGATGCGTGAGCAGAACGAGGTGAATGGCAATGGTACATCGTTTACTACTTTCAATTCGACAAAATATTCCCTGAAATTTTATAATAAATATCTCGCTAGTGTGTGTGTATAACTTGAAAACGGCAGGTAGTTCGATCTTGCTGCCAGTTAATCAGACTCTCAATGTCAGCGTTGGACATAACTCAAGGTTTGCTTGTCAGTGTTTTTCTCCTATATACTTATCAAAAAAATAACTCAGATTTGAGATGATAATAATTCAACAAGGATAAAAATATCTTGTTTAATTTTTCATTAGATTGCTTCATACTCTAAAGAAGTAAGATAAATTGGTAGATAAAGTGCATTGACTTCTCTTTGGTTAGCCTTCTTGTAGCTTTGAAATATAGCTCACAATGACAATGGTGATGGGGATATGAACCCGTCCCCTCCTTTTTGTGGTGGGAGGGGTGGCTTTAATAGCCCCTCTTTAGGTGTTTCTGCTGTTTTGCTTGTCAGGCAGAAACGATTATAGTATAATATAATTATTTTTGTTTTCATTAAATATGGGAGGGAGGCTGGACAATATGCGCATGTGTCTAGTTGGTAGGAAAAATACTTGTATTATTATTATTAATATTATTATTATTGTTAATTATCATTATTATTATTACTACTACTATTACTATTATTATCATTATTATTATTATTTTGTTTTATTTATACAGGGTGGCCCCGTCAGTAATCAAGTACTGTTTTCCAGGGGGCCCTCTAAACACATACATTCAAGGTAACAATCACAAAAAATAACATTAACATAACACAATAGGTCTACATCATACAGACCAGAACTGTTCATAAAAATGAGAAAATAAGGAAGGAGACTAAATGTATCAATTTGCAACAAAACTGACTGGGTTTCTAAAAAAAAATGAACCTTTTATAATAAATATGGGAATATCATATGTATCAAAATATACGTGCCTGAAAAAGTACACAACCATTGAGTTCTGTTTCTATCAATATACAAAATCAATAACTATTATCTATACTAATCTCTTATTTCACTAATACATTATCATATTTTATGACGTGTCTCCACTCAAAACTGGAGAGCTATTATTATTACATAACACAATTTAGTAAATACCTAATGCTGAGGCTGTGAGGCAACTGATGCTAGTAAAAATAACATAAATTAGTAAAACGGGAAAGGGAGGGGGCGGGATGTAATGCCTCCATACCGGTAGAGAATTGTATGTGTTCTCTTTGCATACGGTGTACAAGAGCTGAGCGGCTCTTTCAAATCAGATTGATGCAAACCGACTGTGTTATACTCGGAACGTCTTACATCTCCGTACATGTATTTACGTACAAAGTGTTACTAATCTGGTGTTGTGCTTGATTTTGTTTTGTTTTGCTTATTTTTGTTGTTTTTATCATAACAGTAAGTGTCTACTGTACTTCTATGTGTATATGTATCACTCGGTGCTATTTATGGCTTCATGTTTTTTTAAGTGAACACTGCATTGAGACTTAACACCTGGTTCAACCTTGCTCTAGATGTGTATCCATTAAACACAAGTGTATGTTGTACATTGTCAGATGCCATCCGGTAGAAATTACGGAGACATTAATTTTTTTTAATGAATCAAGTCCCAGAAAGCCCCTTTGTGTGTGGTTCGGTGCTGCATAGTTACGGTATAATTGCTGGAACATGTATCCATTGTGTTTCAAACGATAGAGTGAGCATCTTCTTTTGTCCCTGCCCTTTGCTGTTCAATTTTGATGATTTGACATTTGGAATTTTAAAAGCCTGCTAGTTGCTAAATGCCTGGCCATGAGTTTACATGCTTGCGGTTTTCCTTCAAACATTTCTCCAAAAGGAAAAAGGCAGTGACGTTAGAGCTGGCAATTTGTTTTTAAAGGGTGATATTTTATGCTGTGAGATTCTCCCCTGGACTTAATAGGTTAATGAAATGGTAAATGCTATTAAAACTAAAAATCACTTGTACCAATATCGTTGATTGTGCAATTACACACAAAAAAAATGTAGATTGTAAAATCTCACACGAAAATGATTTCAATATATTTTTGCAATATATGAAGCTTTTGCTACCAATGGCTGCTATCTTGACATCATTCTTGCTGCTTATTACTTTATACCAAAACATTACGTACTCTACGTGATATAATCTGTATGTCATGTTGAACCTTATACTCACAAGTATGAATTAAAGACTGCGTAAATACCATTACTCTTAGCGAATCTTCATGTGTGTCTACGACTGTATGTTGGGTCCCGAATGCTTGTTGTATTCATACAAATAATATATTGATGAGTCTTTGTGAGTGATATATGACACATTGAGGATGCAGGGCGCCGTATAATGTTTCTGCAAATAAATGGCGCTGTCTAAATGCTGTTTCATAATCATCATTATCACCATTACCATTATACACACACACACACACACACACACACACACACACACATATATATATATATATATATATATATATATATATATATGAAGAGTTTGTTTGCAAAAGCCGATATGTCCATTTTTGAAGATTTTGAAGTACGGTCTCTGTTATAAAGTACAAAATGTGACCGTGCACCTCAAAACGAACATAAAGTCGCACACACTGATTTTGCGTGAGGACTGAAATAAGTGAAATGGCTTAACCTAGCCGAACTTGACTTTTTCATATTTTCTGAAAGAGCGGATCTTCTTTTACGTTATGCTAAAATTTGGTATCATAAAACAGGCAGGAAAGTGTGTTTTTTTAGCAGTTTATCTCGAACATTTTTGGTAGAATAGTGTGATTAGGTGTGTCTTTAGAATCCCTTTTTCATTTCTGAAAAACCGTGTCCACACTCTTCACTTTCAATTCTAATAACTTTTGATAAGATAGCGCTACTGCTTTGAAAGTTGGCATTAATTATGGACAGAATGTGTTAATGAGGCATGCTTAATTTCTGTTTAATCTGATAATCCCTTCATTATTGTTACTCTGGTGGTTTACTTCCTGTTTTTTTTTGTCCCATTCATCGCACAGCCAGCACGATTTGGTAAAGATTAAGCGCTTGAATAGACACTGTACTTCAGAGCCTCTTTTCTCAGTTTACACTTTTCCTGAGTTTGTGCTTTCTTTCTAATATTTAGATAGGTTAGGAGAGTCCATTTGATTTGAGTTATACATCATTTTAAAGCTTAAAGTCTGCTCTTTCAGAATATGGTCTTAACTAAAAATTCATGTCTGGCGACGTTTTGTTTTGAGGTGCAGGGTCACAAATAATACCTTTTAAATGATATATTGGTCACTACATATAAAGGTATATTTTTGAAGTTATGGTCAAAAGAAGCAACATTTTTCTTATTATTCTCTTTATTTTTCTTTACCTTTAATCGCAAGTATCTCCATTTGACAAATATGGACTTATCGGTTTTTGCAAACAAACTCTTCATTTTTTTAAACATACATATTGTATATGACCTTGCATCACAGAACCAACAAAAAGTTGCCAGACATGGAATTTTAGTTAAGAGCAGATTCTGAAAGAGCAGACTCAAAGTTTTAAAATTATGTATAACACAATACAAATGGACTTCTCTAACCTAATTAAATACTGGAAAGAAAGCGCACACTCTGGAAAAGTGTGAACTGAGGAAAGACTGAGGCTCTGAAGTACAGGGCCTATTCAAGTGTTTAGTCTTTACCAAGCTGCACTAACTGTGCGATGAAAGGGACAAAACACAGGACGTAAACCACCCGAGCAACAACAATGAAAGAAATATCAAATAAGACTGAAATTGATCATGTTCTATCAACAGATTTTGTCCATGATTAAAGCAAACTTTCAAAGCAGTAGCATTATAGTTTCAAACGTTATTAGACTTGAAAGTGAAGAGTGTGCAAAGGATTTCAAAAAATGAAAAGGGGCCTCTAAGACGTACCTGATCATTCTACTCTCCCCCCAAAAGGGTTGTAGAAAATCTGCTGAAAACACACTTTCCCATTTATGTTATGATCCGAAACAAAAGAATAATGTAGAAGGATAGCGGCGTCAGAAAATATGAAAAACTCAAGATTGACTCGGTTGACCCATTTCATCTTTTTTTGAGTCCCAGCGTAAAGTCAAGGGGTGCGACTTTTTGTTTGTTTTGTAGTGCACGGTCACCTATGTATAATAATTATATATATATATATATATATATATATATATATATATATTATATTATATTATATTATATTATATAAAGTTATAAGGAGACATAGAGAGAGAGAGAGAGAGAGATATGAAGGAACAAACTGGTAGTGCATTTTTGGTTTAAAAATAAAGTTTATTCGACTCAAATTTTCGATGTCCTACATCTTCAAGTTTTAGGAGTCTTGATAATGACGGTACCGAACAATTCTTTGAAGAAGGCGCCGAATATCCGAGTCGAATAAACGAATAAACCTTTGCTCTATTGGCCAAAAATGCATTACCAATTTGTTTGTTCATTTCTTCGTGGACCCAATACGTGAGATCTCATTACTATAGTCATATATATATATATATATATATATACTATCCTTTTGCGTTACATAGTATATATTATATACATATATACGATCCTTTTGTGTAATATAATCACATCATATAATAACACAATATATATCAAGTTAAACAAAAATCATCACCAAACTATCAACATCTCACATACACAAGTACGCACTAATAATGTAAAAAGCAGAAGACTATCTCTCTTCCTCTCTCTCCTCTCTTCTCTCCACAATGAAGTATTGATAATTTTTACATCGTTCAGATTTTGTTACTGATAGTGGATTTGCATCCATGTCGATTAATTTTTAACCGGCAGCCGTCCACAAACCGTTTGCTGCTGTTCAGTGAGCTGAATTAAAAAAAAAATAAAAACAAAATACGACCTGCTGTATACATACTACTACATACTGTAGGTTGAACTTCGATATAAACACAAGATATCTTATGGAGAATGTGTTTCCAATTCTACTCAGAATCAACTTTATTGCGGTGCATCAATCAATTCATCCCTAATAGGTTGCTTGACATGACATTTTGAGATAACCGTTACAGCGCGGATAAAAGCACCAAATTCATGATCAGTGGCTCCAAGCTTGTTACGTACAAGTTAGTAGGCCTATTGCTACTACGTGTACAGGTATTCTCAGCCCAGAGTGAGTTACGTATGGGGCTGCGGGACGTTCTCTTTAAATGTTTGTGCGTGGGAGAGGGAGGGGGGGGGGGTGGTGGCTGCGGGCCTTTGACGGGGGGGGGGGGGGGGGGGTGTTTAAGGGTCGGTGATCTGTCCCCCCTCCCTTACAGTAGGAAACTTTTCCAAGCCCCTTTGATCTGTACGTAACTCTAAACTAGGAAGAGTAGGTCACACTGCAATGGTACCTCAACAGAATTTTCTAAATCTCTAATTAATTCAACAACCTCCATGTGTCAAAATGCTTTGTTGCTCATGGAATTCAATAGGTAGTGTGTTCATGTTTTCAAGTTCCATAAAGAATAATAAAAGAGAAATCAACACATCTGAACATCTTTTCTGATACAACTTGTACTATGCTGCCTCAGATACGTCAGTTACTTTCGCCCCATGAAGCTTTCGTGAATGAGAGGAGACTGCTTTTTACTTTTTTTTTCTTTTCCCCGCGGCAAGAAACTTCTACGAATTGCCACTAGCATTCAATGCATTGTGTATGTCACGCGCATTTTGCTTTCACGAATGTTGGCTCCTCACGAAATTAACCGAAGTTTTATGCCTGCTGAAATCCCATGAAAATTAAAATTCAGCATTTATATTTAAAAAGTAATCAAACAAAGTCCATTGCAGAGGGCTCCTACTCTAATACCACTGGGTTTGAACCGCGGGCCTATTTCTCCCGAAATTTGATGTTTTTATCCGCCGTGTAACGGTAATTTTACTAAACGACCTGACTATATTATAATCAAGCACAAATGAAACAAAAGACAATGCTTTACCAGATAGTAGATAAATATATAACTTCAGCAAACTATCTCGACCATCTCATTCTGAATGAATGAATGAATGAATGAATGAATGAATGAATGAATGAATGAGTGAATGAATGAATATTGATTGGATGGACCAGCTCACACCATTAATATCAAATACCAGAGGCCGTGCTAGCCGATTCGGGATCCCACACTCCAGCTCACAAGTTTTCTCTTTATCCTTCTTTCCCTGCATCTACAGAGAATGGAACAACCTAAGGAATAATCCTACAATCTTCCCGTCACTCGATGTCTTTAACAAGGCATTAAGAGAAGCCCTCATATAGTATCTAGTCATGCCAATGATTTTTGGCAACCGGTCACACGTACCTAATCACTCCACAACATATTGTTCATTCTATGTAAATAATGATTAGCCCTTACAATGCCTTAAGGGCCCGGTCTGTTAGTGCCATGACGACATGGACACCACGACTCTGCAGTGCGCTGATGTTCAACTATGAAGGATGCTCTTCTACAGAAGAAGAAGAAGAAGAAGAAGAAGAAGAAGCAGAAAAGAGAATGTATACATCCTTTGTAATACTAAAAACAGTATACCGTAATAGCGCTGTCAGAGTCAATTTTCAGATTTGTGTTAAGTAAAGTATTTGCGTTATCAGAGTGGATGTAAAAGTGCATAGAAAAGATCACAAGTATAGTATCTGATAAAACTGTGGTTTGAAAATGCCGTGCTTCCTACCAATCCGTCATCAAGCTTGTTTTAATTCGTTATGTGCCATGGTGTAAAACCCCTGTATGCCACAGATAATCAGAGACACCAACATAGTCATGCTTTGAGAAAACATTCTGTTCAAATCTATGTTACTTCTATAAATTTCTGTTGAGCTGGACATTATAGTGAGTGAGAAAATTAATGCTAAGCTTTGCTTTGATGTATATTGTATGACAAATTTATGAGTTTTTTCTTTCAAATGACATGTAGCTAAATTACTGTAAAGGCATGACTTACAAAACAGTGACAGAAACTTAGAATTTACACGCTAATCCAGTACGAAAGACTGCTAGTTAGTCAATCACAACATAAAATGCAAGTTATATGTGAGAGGAACGGAAGTGCGAGAAACACTTTCATTGTACTGCGGCATTTGGCGATTTATAGATCGGTTCTGACAGGTTTGTGCTTGAGCAGGATATGCGAAAACGCCGTCAATTGAGTCGGACATGCAAACATGGCACATAAGGAGTTGTAAACTACCAATGTCTAATTACATAACAACTGATAGATTTAGCCGACGTAAAAAAATAAAAAAATAAAAAAAAACATTGCCATGATTTCAATATACCAACCGACGCTTAATGTATATTGTTATAGAATAGTATATCATTCACTCATTATTTATCTAGCGATCCACGTCCGACAAGCTTTGCTTTTTAGTGGATCACTATTTTCCAAGATCGAATTTATTTTCCGCTCGCCCACGTAGTATTTGTACAGTGTTCCTCTTTATTATTGTACACATATGTTGTTCTATAATTTGTCTCGTATATTACATGAATCTTTTGCAAGCGTTTGAACAATATCATTTAATGACATGTATACATTGTACTATGTTTTTGATTTTCGTTGATTGGAAATAAACTATGATTGAATTGAATTGAATTAATACGATATTTTATATACGTTGTATATGTTTTCCTTAGAGCAAACTCAAAGAGTGGAATCAACGCATATTATATACATTGTAGGCCTACCTTCACAGTGAATTTCCTCTGATAGGCATTCGTTAGTCGTGTTAGTTACAAGCTAAGCCCCATGGGCCTAAATTATAGTAGCTATTCAGAAATATTTACAAGCAGCTTGTGCCTCATGAACACATGCCTTAAGATGGTAATAGAACTTGTTTGCCATTTTCACGGGAAATCTGTTCCCTTGAGAAAAAAAAAATAAAGGTTCGCTATCACGTGACCATATAGTTCAATAGTTAGGACCCTATTGTTGACATCGTTACAGGGTTTAATCATGGTTGCTTGTAAGATTATGAGACTGCGTATTCAGTATTCATTTCGTTGTGATATTTCTAAAAACACATTTTCTTTTATAAACGACGGAGTAATCTTTTTTTTTAATTAAGAAAACAAAGCAAGAACAATGAACTAAAGTTTACTTTGAAAGACATTTTGTCGAGTTTACAATCCCTCAAGTTCCCGCAGCACTGTAAAACTCTCCACGACAGCGAATAAAACATTTATTATACTTAACCACTGGCAAATCACTCAATTCTCAACAGCGTACAGTAAAGCAAAAATCATGCTATATTTCGAAAAAAAAAAGTTCACACACACACACACACACACACACACACTCATCGTCGTGGTACATAGCTGACTTGTGTATCTAAAAAAAAAAATCCAGAAAATGTATAGGCACTTGTGCAAAGTTCAATTCTTGTTATGCATTGTGTGTATGTGATTATAAGTGGATGCATTTGTATATACATTATTGTTAATGCTTACTCGTAACCTGGTCGGCATTCCTATAGCGACATAAATTGCGAGACTAGAAGCTGATTATTGCAGTGTAACAAGGATCACACGCAAACTTTGCGAGCTTGTTCACTGATACAGTTGAGAGCAGAGAACTGTATGGCGCCATCAACCAGCTCTACGGCCAGACATCTCCATCCAGATCCGCTGTCGTAATGCAGGACTGAGGAAGGATACAAATGAAACAATTATCAGAATCAGAAACAGGAATCGAGGGGAAAATACTACGTCTGGAATAAGAACAACAAAACAATAATAGCAACAGCAACAAAACCTTTAAATGCTTACCTGTTTAATGGCTAACTTAAGTAAGAGATTCATCAATTTTCATTTCGTCTCTTCTTTATTCACATTACAGATGCTCTATAATCAGTTGATAAGACATACAAAAACAAAAATTCACAAAAATCAAATAAAGCAAATACAATATGGTATGTGACCCTGCATTACAAAACCAACAAAAAGTCGCCAGACACAAAGCTTTATCTGAGGGCAGATTCTGAAAGAACAGACTTTAATCTTCATAGCGATGATAATGATGCAAAACTTCATGCCATGGACTCTCCTAACCTAATCTAAATAGTCGAAACAAGGACAAAAGTGTGTACAGTGCACTCCAGATATAACGAACATGGTTAAAACGAAATTCCTGTTACAACGAAGTAAAAACTCAGACGGCATCAGTATCAGCTCTATGTTTTTGTATTGTTTAACTGTTCGGTTATAACGACATTTCGATTTTTAAATACAGAAGAACACCTCAGGTCCCGAGGACTTCGTTATAACGGGAGTCCACCGTACTAAGAAAAGAGGCTCTGAAGTAGTGGTCTATATTCAAGCTCTGAATCTCACCGTGACATTTTCTGTGTGCAATCAATGGGGAAAAATGATGTTAATCTTCATAGCAAAAACAATGAAGTGATATATGAGATTACACTGAAATTGATCATGCTCTACACATTCTATTCATTACTAATGCCAACTATCAAAGCAGTAGCACCATCCTTTTAAAAGTTAGAAGAGTTGAAAGTGAAGAGCCTGTAGATGGTTTTTAAGAAATGAAAAAAAGGACGTTAACACAGTCCTTATCACGCTATTCTACAAAGAAAAAATTTCAAGGAAATCTGCTATGAACGCAATTTCAAATTCATTTTATGATCTCAAACTAATGCATAATGTAGAGGAAGACTCCTTCTTTCATAAAATATGAAAACATGCAGATTGATTAGTTTGACCCGTTTTATACCTATTTTGAGCCCTCACACAAGATCAGTGCGTGCTACTTCTTGTCGGTTTTGGATAGTTATGCGTGGTCAGATGGATGTCAACAAAAATGTAGAAACACAAATGTAAATAAAACACGTATGATATATTTATCTTTAGAAACAACATCATCTACACATAAAGCAAAGAAACAATGAAAATCACACGCTCTCGAGAGGTGTTCAGGACCATGGAGACCATCTAGGTCCCCCGTAGACGCCCACCAAACTGTCATCCTATCCAACTACCACCCCACAGACGGCAAGGAGCATCGACGCTCATGCCCATAATAGATCATAACATTAAATATCCGGTCTCGGCCCAGGTGTCTTATCTAAGGCGCACCCCTTCACTCTGCGCAAATACTGCACAGATGATGAATTAGAAATTAATGATAACCATTCAAATTCAGAAAAAAAAATATATATATATGAGTATCTGAATATAAGAACGACCCAAGTCCATGGAAGGCCATTTCGAGTAAACGTAAAAAAAAAAAAATCATATCTTTCTTTTTTTTGTCCAATAACATTCTATTTAACTGTGATGGAAGGCAACATCGTATACACAAATTAGAACATATATTATTATGACAATTAACATTTACATTAATTGTGGAGAGGCCATTTTGTGTGATGGACTTGGGTCGTTCTTTGAATCATATGGACCTGGGTCGTTCTTTGAATCCTATACAGGATAGGCTGCTATATGAGATTAGAGAAGCGATGAGAGAGGGTGCTGTAATATAAATGTAAAAATGACCCAAGTCCTGGACTTGGGTCATTCCTACATTCATATAAGATTTCACTCATTCATTTCAGACACTTCCGGAGCAAATTAGGTTTTGTCATTTATACACAAGATGAGTCCATGCCTAAGCTACAATTTCCTATGTCAAACTGAATTTGGCCAAAGATAAAAATGGACTTGGGTCGTTCTTATATTCAGGTATTCATATATATATTCAACCATCTCAAATAGAAAAGAAGTCGGAGCTCAGCTTGACCGCGTTGGCACGTTACAGATCATTTCCAGGCCAGTTGTGATTTCCATCTTATATTATAGTACTGGGTCCATGTTATCTGCATAATAGATTCCTTGACCATCAAAACATACCGTCACTGCCGCCTGCGGTCGACCAGCCGTTTCCGCTCAACTTACTCTCTGGTCAACAATGACGGTCGCAAAAGCAAGCGCGCCATCTTGCGTCCATGATGAACTCAGAAAGTCTACTAATGTTTAAGAACCCCCTCCCCCCCCCCCCCCCGGAAAATTAGAAGAAAGAAAATGAAACAATCCATGCTCCTGCAGACATGGGGGGGATCTTGATCAGCTATCAGTATTTATAACCTATTCTTGTGCATTCTCAGCTTTTCTTTAGAGGTATAATTATATTATTTCTGTTCATAACAGGCAAACATAATTATCATCGCTGCCAAAAAAGAAAAAGAAAAAGAGGAAACAAAACAACATAAAAGAAAACAAAAATTACAACCTCCTTGGCGGACGCAATTAACAAACTTTGCAACAACAATATGTTAAAAAGGGAAACATGAATAATAGATATATTAATGATTATAATCCATCAGCATGTTCTAATGTCAACTATCCATTTCAATACATAGCAAAATGGAAAATACTAAGGATGACTGAGAAATGTTGTCTAAGATTTTTAACCGAATAATATGAAATATTCAGTGGCATTATAGTGCAATCTCAGAAAATTTTCTTGCATCCCCCAACTTCACAGATGGATGATGCAGAAATCTAAACAAAGATTGATGATGTAATCACCTGAAATAGTTTTTTTTTCTTTTCTATATTACTAATGATGAAAGATTGGGGATACCAGGGTTCATAAAATCAATACGCAGTTTGTAAAAAAAAAATAACAACAAACAAACAACAAACAAACTATAACGAACAGGAAAAAAAAACAAAAAAAAAATAATGAGAACATACTAATCGCTCTCCTGTCAAACCAATTAACATCAAGAGATTGGTCTCATGGAGGACATGAAACCAAGGTGTTCATAGAATGCGGGTAGATTTGAACATGGTCTTTGATAGTAAATCTTAGGCCTAATAAGATTCTACCTTCTCACCAACCCTCCCCATTCCATGCAAGACCAATGTAGACACTTTTGCATTGACATTTATTATAGACCTACAGTGTAGACAACTTCACTTACCAAGAGGCTGTACCGCAAAGAGACAGAGATTGCTCAACAGAACACTGTTTCCGGAAGGAGGATACCCGCATCGCCAGTCACCTTCACTGCCAAAGTCCTGCAAGGTCCATGATGTCTGATCCGACGGCCAGCAACACGTGCAGTCTAACCAGATGACGTCATGATCACCACACTGGTCTCTCACTGCATTCACTAGGTCGAGGACGTAAGACTGGTTGACAGGGATCGGCCAGGCTTTACCTGCAGGACACCAAGAGCTCCTGACCTGTCTGCTGCATGTGATTTCAATGGAGTCTACCCCCAAGAAATGAATGATAAACACATACAAACACACACACCAAACTGCCAAATAGAAATAACAATAATGATAGAAGGACAACAAATGATCGTAGATTAAGAAGTTTTGTTTTTTAATAAAATTGTATCAATTTTACAAAATACGCTTATTGCGAGGATTAAAAGGATTGGCAGCACATTACATTATTGTAAGGCAATACATACAATTATTTGCATATGTGATAAGACAAGAAGAAAAAGAAGAAAAAAAGTGTCACGGGCACATTTATGCGTAATTATTATTGTGTCGTCACGAAAAATTAAGGGCTGCGATTTTGTGTTCGTTTTGTGATGCACGGTGACAAATAGACTTCTCATCTCAAGACCCCTATCCCCATTATGCAGTCGCAAAAGACACAAAGTAATGCGTATAGTTATCGCGTTGCGTATAATTGACACTATCTATTCAAATTATAAAAATAGAATAAGACAAGGCTGTTATCGTTGACAGCGAGAGACGTAAACATGCAAGCATTTGTTTCTTTGTTTTGATTGGCTTTGAGCCTTGTGTCGTTCTTATTATAAGCAGACAGAATTCGGAGGCACATACATTTAACATTGTATAGTCAGAAACACTAACAACAGAAATTCGATTCTATCAAACATGTAAATGCATCGCTCCACATGGTGCACGGAGAGATTAAATTAATGTCATTAATACGTTTATGAATCAACCCATTCTGATACGGCGACAGTGTTCTGTTAAGCAGTCTCAGTCTCTTTGCGGTACAGCCTCTTAGTAAGTGAAGTTGTCTACACTGTAGGTCTATAATAAATGTCAATGCAAAAGTGTCTACATTGGTCTTGCATGGAATGGGGAGGGTTGGTGAGAAGGTAGAATCTTATTAGGCCTACTATAAGATTTACTATCAAAGACCATGTTCAAATCTACCCGCATTCTATGAACACCTTGGTTTCATGTCCTCCATGAGACCAATCTCTTGATGTTAATTGGTTTGACAGGAGAGCGATTAGTATGTTCTCATTATTTGGCAACAGATGATGACAAGTGTTAAAAGATCCAAGTCTTATGTCATTCTTATTATAAGCAGACAGAATTCGGAGGCACATGCATTAAACATTGTATAGTCAGAAACACTTAAAACACACAAGTGTCAGAAATACGATTCTATGAAACATGTTAAATGCATCAGCTATGGTGCACGGAGAGATTGAATTAATATCATTGCTATGTTTAAGAATCAATTGATTCTCATATCTGTAAGCTACCGCATGTCCTACACCGCGTAAATTTGTTTTGAAGTAAATATGAGTAATCGATTATCCCTTTGCATGTCTTCGCTTTAACTTTGGATGAGTTCCACATGGATTTCAACCTTTCATGTAATTTAGAAATGACACAAAATTAAGACATACCAGTTTGCAATATGGAAGGTAGCTATAAAACATTCCTGACGGTTATAGTTGCAAACAAGTCGAATAACTTTCATGAAGTGAGTACCTGTTGTAAATATAGGTCTTTATAAACTACCACATATTTCGTACTATCTGATGTACACATGAAAGTACATGTAATTGTGCACATCAGATACGAAAATATACGTACGTAATAATTTGCGGCAGTTTACAAAACGTCTTGCAGTTCCTGCGGGGTTTACCTATAAGTGTTTACTGTTCTAATTCATCGTTTCATTTTTTTTTTGTCTGTGTCTTGTTACCTTCATTAATAACAAAAATGCAGGAACCACAAATTGGATATCAACTGATTTCACACACACACCCACAGAAAAGGAGAAGAAATAGAGAGGTTTTTAACATATTCATCGTTCCCAACATTTTGGCTACTTGTCTCACCATTGATACCAGGTGCCAGAGGAAGTGCATGGCTTTAAAAATGTATTCCCTATACTCGTGCAAAATCCATAAAGAGAGATATTAAACCATAGCTATAAAGAATTATTTGCATTCGTTATAATATCATAATATGTGACCGTGCACCACAAAACGAACAAAAAGTCGCACACACTGATTTTGTGTGAGGACTGAAAATAGGTGAAATGGGTCAACCTACCCGATCTTGACTTTGTAATATTTTCTGAAAGAGCAAGTCTTCTCCTACATTATGCTAAAATTTGGGATCATAAAACGGACAAGAAAATGTGTGGGTTTTTTTGTTGGAACAGTTTATCTCGAACATTTTCGGTAGAACAGTGTGATTAGGTGTGTTTTTAGAGTCCCTTTTTCATTTCTTAAAAACCTTGTACACACACTTCACTTTCAACTGTAATAACTTTTGAAAGGATGATGCTCCTGCTTTGAAAGTTTACATCAATAATAAGCAGAATGTGTTAATAAGGCACGCTTAATTTCACTTTAATCTAATAATACCTTCATTGTTGTTATTCTGGTGGTTTACATCCTGTTTTTTGTCCCATTCGTTGCACAGCCAGCGCGGCTTGGTAAAGATTTAGCGCTTGCCTAGACGTTGCACTTCAGAGCCTCTTTTCTCAGTTCACACTTTTCCTGCGTGTGTGTTTTCTTTCCAATAATCAGATATAGGTTAGGAGAGTCCATTTGATTTTAGTTATACATCATATTAAAGCTTAAAGTCTGTTCTTTTAAATTATGTTCTCAACTAAAATTTCTTGTCTGGCGACTTTCTGTGCGTTTTGTGATGCAGGGTCACATAATGTGTTTGAACATTTCTCTTCATGATTTCAGTGTTGACAAGATCTATTCCATTTCCCAATGCCCTCTTTTTTCGGTCGAGTTATGTAGAAATATAAAGTTACTAACTGAACATTGTGAAGTTATATTAGTGGAACTCATTTCTAATCATCGCTTAGATATAAACGAGAGAAAATCTTGAAATCTCAAGAGAAGTGAACAGATCGGAGTGTTGATCATTCACTCATACCTGCTGACACATAGGACGTCGCAACGGTCGTAGATGTATCAGCACACCCTGTGCCAGAGGTAGTAGTCTCCTTCATGGTTGTCTCAATCGTCGACATCCACTTCGTCGTCGACCCGGAGTGAGTACTTAGCTGGCTCCCAGGAGTTGTTCCAGACACCGTTCTAGCAGTCGGTAAGTGAAGAGCTTCAGCTGTCGTAGTTGCAACAGTTTGTGTAGGAGAAGAGGTGATCCGTTCATCAGTGACCTCAGGTGACCATTCACTTGTAGACTCTTCCAAGATATTTGTTGGTGTACCTGGGTGAAAAAAAAATCAAGAAGTCGCCCATTACAGGGAAGGCTTGTCTTTTGAAGGTTACGTGCCGCCATGTACGCTTGTGGGCAGATTCTACAAATAGTGAGCAAAGTAAATACTCATTAAGACACCATTAACTGCTGTTTCAATATAGCTGTGAGAAGGGATAAAAAAAGAAAACCACAATCCACATCAGATAAGAAGCATCTGCATCAAAGTTTGCTTCACCAGAAATACCTCTCTCTTGAGTGGTTTGTTGACCAGTCGATTTCCATTCCGTCGTGGACCAGGTATCAATACCTGATCCACTCCCGTCAATTGCCACAGTGGTTTCATACACCCACTCTAGACTTGCAGTGGCCGACTCACGGTGACCCTCTGTCTGTGTTTCAGAAGTCTTCGAGGAGGTGGAGAAGAGGTGCTCCTCTCATCTGTTATTCCAAGTGACCCATCGCCGGTAGATTCTAGCAACTTGTTTGTCAGTGTACCCGCGTGGAAAACATCTTAATATGTTGTTCATCAATAATAGCTTCCGATTTCACCTATTTATTATCATAGATTTATCATATTCATCTATTCTGTTCTTGTGGAATACGTGTAACATATTCTAGGACATTATGTGATGGGTTCCCTCTTTTCCATACATGAACCTGCACGACAATACCAATATGAAGGACCGATTCTAAATGAAAGGACTTTAAGCTTCAAAATTTTGTACAACTCAATCCAAATGGACTCCCCTAACCTATCTAATTAATAGTGGAAAGAAAGTACACACTCTGGAAAAGTGTGTGTAATACTGAGAAAACACGCTGTGTTAATGGAGGACCTATTCAAGCAGTTAGCCTCTAGTATACCAGATCGTGCTCTGCGATGGATGGAAAAAAAAAACCGAACAAACAAACAAACAAAAATCAGGATGTGAAACACCACAACAAAAACAATAAAGGGATGATAAGATTTAAGGGATTGTATAGTTTTGGTTGAGACCTAATTTCAGGTTTCTAACATTTTGGGGTGAGATAATGAGAAACCACTTATGAAATATGAAAAAGCATGTAATCATACAAGGAATTCAATGTTTATTTGATGAAAATTGGTTTTGAAATGGCTGAGATATCCCAAAAAGAGCGATTCTAATAAGGTGTGGGACCCACACTTCATTACGATCGCTTTGTTTTACTTTGTTTTTTGATGTTCAGTCATTCCAAACCCGATTTTCATCAAATAAACTTTCAATTCCTCTTAAAATGGTATATTTTTTGTACTATATCATAAGTGTTTCTTGGTATCTCGCAAAAAGTTAAAAGCCCAATTATCATCTTCACCGATACTGTACCATCCCTTTAAGTTGACAGTAAGGCTGCCTTATCAACACATTCCAATAAAAAAAAAATATTATCAAATTTCGGTAGCGTTATGTTTTAGGACACTACATCCTGTACGTAGAAACGGTTGTTCTGTTATAAACACACACCAATATATCAATTATGACTATGTATCTAAAACTGCCGATTCCTCGTATCGATGTGACATATAATCAAAAGAAGAAAAAAAAAAAAACATAGACTATCCATATTCTTCATTTGGCATCTGTATGACAAAGTATCTCCCAACCATGCGCCCCTAGTTAATTAAGATCGTCAAAAGAGAAATCTTTTGAACATCGCTACCGTGAGAATCAAATGAAGAATCTATTAAAAAAAAAGAAAGAAAGAAAGACATGTCTGGCATACATTAATTCTCCTCAGCGCTACAATGATTAATAAACATAGGTTCATCATTCAACCTTACTTATGATTATGATTAAACATGTTTGTGTACAGTTCTGGTCGAGGTGAGGATTTAGCTTTTAACGTTTTGCGAGATAATCAAAAAACAATCTATGAGATGTCAAAGAGCATGCAATTCTAAGGGGTATCAAACGTTTATTTGATAAAAATCGGTTTTGAAATGGCTGAAATATCCAAAACAAGGTAAAACAAAGAGATCCTAATAAAAGGCGCGGCCTGTCGCCTTTTATGACTATCACTTTTTTGGATATCTCAACCATTTGAAAACCAATTTTCATCAAATAAACGTTGAATCCTTCTTAAAATTACATGCTCTTTCATATTTCATGAGGTTCCTCATTATCTCACTTAGGAATGTTCAAAACATGAATCCCCACCTCAACCAGTACTGTACAGTCCCTTTAACTGTCAGAATTAATGTCAAGCCCATTCTACGATTAAAAGGGGAAAACGGTATGTATAAACATGTCAAGGAAGTAGAATGCAAAAAATGAATGCTGGTAGGTTGCCTTTCTTCTCTGTTTAGAATAAAATTGGGGAAAGCGATTGTTTGTTTGTTTGTTTGTTTGTGTGTGTGTTTGGTTGTTTTTTTTTCTCCTTGGGCCTCTGGTATGATCGCACTTCGTAGATAAGTATAATGATAAATATTCCTAATAAAGGACAAGTCTACCTTCACATGCATGTGGATTGAGTGAATGCAACAATATCAGTAGAACACATCAGTGAAATTTTGGGGAAAATCCGACAATTCATTCCAAAGTTATGAAAGTAATATTATGAAATATCTGCGCGGTCATTGCTGGATAAGAAGACTACTCCAGTGTATGATGTCACACGGGTACAACAATATAAGGAAAATAAAAGGAGAATTTCACAAAACTTCACTTTTTGAATAAAGTGCAGATTTTTTTTTTTTTTTTTTGTACTTGTTACTGACGTATGAAGACCTGAATATAAGAACGACCCAAGTCCAATTTTTGGCCAAATTCAGTTTGACATGGGAAATTGTAGCTTATGCATGGATTCATCCTGTGTGTAAATGATAAATCCTAATTACCCCCGGAAGTGCCTGAACTGAATGAGTTAAATCTTACAATAATGTATTAAATGAAGGACTTGGGTCATTCTTACATTCATATTATAGCGCCCTCTCTCATCCTTCTCTCCTCTCTATAGCAGATAGAGATGTGATTCAAAGAACGACCCAAGTCCATCATACAAAATGGCCTCTCCACAATTAATGTAAATGTTAATTGTCGTAATAGTAATAAATGTTATAAATTGTATATACAATGTTGCCTTCCCATCACATTTAAATAGAATATTATTGGAGAAATAAAAAAGATATGAAGTTTTTTAAAGTTTACTCGAAATGATCTTCCATGGACTTGGGTTATTCTTATATTCAGATACTCGTATGTTGAGGGTAATATTGTTCCCCCTGCCTTCTGAAAGACAGACGTCTTATGTCCATTTGTTATGCGAAAAAAGTGAAAATATGGTGAA
This sequence comes from Diadema antillarum, assembly GCF_040938485.1. Taxonomy (NCBI): domain Eukaryota; kingdom Metazoa; phylum Echinodermata; class Echinoidea; order Diadematoida; family Diadematidae; genus Diadema; species Diadema antillarum. Next base: position 129,023 of record NW_027272093.1, on the reverse strand, counting down.
TTTTCTTTATTCTTTCTTTATATCGTTGTACACATGTGACATCACAAGCTATAGTAGTCTTCTCATCCAACCGTGACTGAGCAGAAACTTCAAAAATTCATAACTTTTGAACGGAATGTCCGATTTTCCTCAAACTCTCACTGATGTGTTTTATTAATATTGCTGCATTCAATCAAACCACACTTCTATGAAGGTGGACTTGTCCTTCAAGCAACATCGACCACCCATTTCATGATGGAAGGACAGAGTTTTGTTTGTTCTTACCGAATTCACAGAAGTCTCCGGTAAACCCCTCAGCACAGTGGCACTCGAAATTAGTCTTGGTTTCCTCACATACGCCATTCTGGCACGGCTCTTTCCAGCAATCTGTTTGATTAAATTGATTAATGTTTCAAGCTTACACTCACAAATAACTAGAGATTGGTGCTCGGCGGGTTGCGCAGCCAAGCACACGGTATCCCCACAGCATCATACATCCTCGCAATATATAGAGCTCACACAGAAATTCCATAAATAAATACAGTTATCATGGCAACAATGATCCTGTCCACATTTTGCCTCTGGGTACCAAATTTGATGACAATAATATGATGCAGCGGTATAACTCTGCAGAATCTAAAGTATCCTCTGGCAGTACCTGCGAGGGAATACAATTATAGAGTAATCTGGATGCACTGTAAGCCTAACCCTCTTCCAGTCTGCGATTTGGATGAATTTGGGATAAAAATGTATAACATGGCAATAGGACTGGTGACAACAGGTATCAATGCAGACAATTGCTTTTTTTTTTTTTGGTTTTTTTTTTTCTGTTTCCACTTCTGATATTTTATTGTTTTGTTAAATGACAAAGCGGGTTCCATGACAAATGCTGTGATGACAAATGCTCCGTCAAGGAATCCTAGTGTTGAAGCGCATATAAAGCTTAACGCTTACCCTAATCCAAATCTTTACTCTGCCTTGAACCTAACACCCAATCATACCCATGGAGAAGAAACGCAGCCGGTAGAGCGCTCACAAGGAAATCTCTGCTATTTCCACAAAAAAATTCTTGTTACCATGGCAATGATGTCTCCGCCCACACCAAAAACAATATGCGTCTTCGTCTTACCATAATACACCTTCATGCCAAATTTGAAGATAATAGAAGAAGACGTGCAGCCAGTAGAGTGCTCACAAGCAGACCCTATTGGATTTACCTTTTCATGTATAAAGACGGAACAAGCGAGGGCGCCATCACCAAAAAAATAGGCCTCTTCATCTTACTATAATACACCTTCATGCCAAATTTGAAGATGATCGAAGAAGAACTGCAGCCAGTAGAGCTCTTACAAGCAGACCCTATTGAATTTACCTTTTCATGTATAAAGACGGAACAAGCGAGGGCGCCATCACCAAAAACAATAGGCGTCTTTACCATAATGGACCTTCATGCCAAATTTGAAGATGATTGGAAAGAAAACGCAGCCGGTAGAGCGCTCACAAGGAAATCTTTGCTATTTCCTAAAAATTCTTGTTACCATGGCAACGATGTCTCCGCCCACACCAAAAACAATATGCGTCTTCGTCTTACAATATTACACCTTCATGCCAAATTTGAAGATGATCGAAGAAGAACTGCAGCCAGTAGAGCGCTCACAAGCAGACCCTATTGGATTTACCTTTTAATGTATAACGACGGAACAAGCAAGAGCGCCATCACCAAAAACAATAGGCGTCTTTGTCTAACCATAATACACCTTCATGCCAAATTTGAAGATGATCGGAAAAGAAACGCAGCTGGTAGAGCGCTCACAAGAAAATCTCTGCGGCGGCGGCGCACAGTGGGCCAGAATGAGCCCAAAGTGCGCCAAAATTATATGCCGTGGTTTCTTTTTACCCAAATTTGGTATCTAAGGGTAATTCGGGGCGTAGAATTGATTGAACATAATTTTAAACTCATATGACGTCACTGTGATGCTGTTTTTTCATTGGCTACCAAAAATCTGTCCGTAAATGACAAATAAATCAATGCAAATCTTAGGCTGTTATTTTTTTTTCTTTAAAGATTAATTTATCTTTTCACATTCACTGACACTGCTTTTATACTACCATTGAATATACGATGCTTACATGTCATAGAAAGTGTGTAAACATTCGGGTTTCGTTAAAAGAATCGAATTTATGCTGAAAGTTCCATATTACACACGTACTGCGAAATGATACTGTTGTCCGTGTAAACTAGTTAAAATATAAGTTCATGATGTACGCTGTACGTTTGAGTGAATTTATTCACTTTATTCTAGCAGGACATAAATGTGCGATATAAAATCAATTTCCGATATAGTTCTTATCTCTCTACTTCATAATTATTTAACCTTAGGCATATGCAATATCAATTCATACAAGCGCAAAACCCATTTTGTCTAATTTTAATGGAAAGATAACAAATTGTGAAGTCAGTAATCAGGAAAATGAAAGGTTATGACTTAGCAGCTAAGAATGAGTCTGCCGTGTATGAAAGTTTACTTGGAACAGCTAAAATAAAAAGTTTTTTTTTTGAATGAAAAATTCATCGGAATCACTATCATATGAAATTATAACTTCATCCACGTTCCATAATGATTTTTTTTTTACTCATCAGTCGTCGGAAGCAAAGTTTGTTTGTTTGTTGTTGTTGTTGTTGTTTTGTTTTTTTGTTTTTTGCTTCCGACAACCCACAAAGTGGTATGGGATTACAGTCTGATGAATCCGACTTGTATTGGTCGCCTATCAGGTCAATGTCAGACATGTCAGGCGTGATCCGATGAGGCAAGATCGTCCGATGAGGATCACGCGAGCAATGTCTGACATTGACCTGCAATCGGATTCACAAACTGCGATCCTATACACTTCGCTGAGCGACCGGAAAGCAACAGACTTTGCTTCCAACGAGTAATCGATGATAACAAATTCTCTGTGTTTTGGTGTATAACGTTCTATCTGCATATGTCAAGAGTAGGATCGAAGTATTTAGGTGTCCACACAATATGTATCGCAGTGGGAATAGCTATGTTAACAGTAGTGGCTATGACAATTATGGACAATATGGCTATATGGCCTTGGCTATGTGCAATCATGTACTCTTTTATCTTCGGAGGAGGGGTCTTTTAGGTGCCGGACTAGCCCTATACATGTATTTTATAACTCTGTTTGCCTCTTATTCAGTGTTATTCATGTGTTTAGTTGGAAATCCGTGGCAATCTAAACTTTTCATTAGGGTATATTAAAAAGAGAAATAATTAGCCTCTTTTTTTAGGATATTTAGCATAAAATATTCATGAACATTAAGTTTCTTTGCATTTTTATGGCATTCATAACGTAAAATGAACTCTGAGAAATATGTGGGAGAAATTACAGGTTGATATCTCAAAAACTACACGTTGGAATTACTTATTTATTAAAGAGGTTACAATTTGCTTTGAAACTCTTAGAATATTGTATTTTGCTACTTCAGGTAGGAAATATACCCCTTTAATGTACATACCTGATTTAAATATTTTAAAGTTATATTCTTCAAAGTATTGCCTCTCAAGAGCGCATGTCAAAAATTAAAAAATCCCAAGTGCCCAAAGTGACTTTTAGCGCACTTTGGTATCTCTCTGGCCCACTGTGCGGCGGCGGCGGACGCGGCGCGACGAGGCCAAATCCATAGTATCCTCCGAACTCTGTTCGTGGGATACAATTATAGGCTAACACCATTCATGTTAGAGTAATTATTTAGATAATGATAATGATTATAACAGTAATAATAATGATAATAATAATAATAATCACACTAATAATGATAATGTTAATACTGCTACTACTACTACCACTAATAATAATAATAATAACTAATAACATTGATACAAAAAGTAATGATGATAATAACAATAATAAAGATAAGATAATAGCTGGTTTTTGTAAAGTGCATTCCAGACTTGTTAAAGTTCAAGTGCTCTTTACAAAATTTACCCCATGCCTGGATACATTGGGAATTAAATTACCAAAGTATCGCAACTGTGTGAATCATTTGATTTTCTTTTACACGTGTAATTTGTAAAAACTCTGAAAATGTCACAAACATTTACGCACGAGAATCAAATGTGAATGATAACATTTATCGATTTTTTTCCCCTAATGTGTTTGCCATTCAAATTGAAAATCGCGTCATTTAACGTCAGAAAAGAAGAAGCGCCATAAAGGTGGTATATCTAATATATTGTTCAATCATTACATCCTTAGTTTTTTTTTTTTATAATTCAGTATTTAATAATGCAATGCAAAATGAAGTTAAAAATCAGTCTTAATACGAAGGACATTTTTGAGCGAACAAAATTGAATTTTGAATTTCTAAATAAGTTTGTTGAATATTGTGTCAACGACCATCCATAAGGAAAGAGCCAGTGTCACCACTGAAGAACTGGGAGGACATTTCACTTTACAGAACACTCTGTCAGGTCGCCAGGGTAACGTCGACGCTACCAATTTAGAAAAGTGTTTTGGTTGGTCGAGCTACACCCACATCTAAATCTGTTGATGTGTCGACAGTCAGCAAAATTTTATCTCATTTCATTCCATTTATTTCACTTCTTATACACGCGTAATAATAATTTGAATACACATACGAACACAAATTCGATACAAAATTGCAATCAAAGAAAAGACGAGTTAAAATGCAATATATGTTATGTTTGATATGACTGTAATTTCCAACAAAGAAAAAAATGAAAATTCGATTATAATATATACTTGGCGTCATAAAAACAACTTTTCCCACTTTTGATGCTTAATAATTCGAAAAATATACATCAGATAACACTGTCATTGATATGATTAATATCTGAACAGTATAAAATATTTTGAGGTGATTTGAATATGAAAACATGAATCAGTTTCATTAAATCCATGATTAATTTCAAAGTTAAGTTCCACATTTGGGTCAAATTTGAACCCTTTGTACAAAATTTAACTTTACACAGGAACCAATGATGTGTACGTGAGTGTGTGCTTACAATGTGCTGAAAAATAGGCGTCAATACCACGAATGCCACATTTTCTGTGTTTCAAAACTGTTAACCTTCAAAAAGCCATGCCGATCACTATTCTGTCAGCATTGTTATAATAAAAAAAAAAGTACACAGGTTTTCCAGGTGAAATGTCCGCAATATCAGATCAAGCGTCACATTAGGTAATTCAAATGTCAATAGGGAAATCAAATGTCCACCTTTATAGCGAACCAATATCCTGTAAGGTAAGTAAGATGTTGATAGCCATGTCAAATATTCACACAATGTAACTTATCGCGTCACGTAAGATCAATGAGGGCATATCGCGTCATTCATAGGTGATTCAGATGGCACTTTAGTAATTTAGATATTAGTTGACTCCAAAAAACAGCAAAGATGTATTTCTCAAGAATATTACATCCTGATGAACATTTATTAGCAGGCGCAGACAATTGCGTTTTCATTCAGAGACATTCTGTCATGACTTTATTATAAACAAAGCGAGTCTCACTCATTTTTTCCTTTTTTTCTGAGAACACTGTTTTTATCCATCGAATTCAAAAGTGTTGAAACATTAATTTAGAAATTCGAAACTTGAGAAGCAATTTTGCATTTGCAGTAAAAGACAGGTAAATAAATCATCTATGAACTGCAAAAAAAATGAAGAAAATAAGTATATCACGTTTTCATTTGGTGATGCAAAAGAGTTAAGAATCATTCTCAAGAAGAGTGACTTTCTGTATTTTGTTCTGACCAAGGAAGTAAATAGTTCGAGCCTGAACAGTTCTATTCTTCAAAACTATGAGATATGCGATGGAATTCTTTTCATTAGATTCACAAATATTTTCTTTTTCGGTATTTTTTTGTAGGTATGCAAAGATTTCAATGAATTTCATATATCTTGCCATTGTAGTCTGGTATTTGATGTATGGTGCTGTGTACGCACAAAAACATATACGTTCACTGAATCAAATTCTTTACCGAAGCAAGTATGATGGTCATTCTGATGTCATTAGGGAAATCAAATGTCCAAATAGGTACATAAGCAGTCCATAGCCAAGTGAAATGTCCACAAAATAGAAATTCTTTCGTCATCTCGGGTCAATGAGAGTATCACTTCGGTCATAGGTAATTCAAATATCCTTTGATTAGAAAACGCGATGATAAGCATTGCCTATGGAGACTGACAACATTATGCAACACAATTTCAATGACATCACAAAAATAACTTCGTTTCTCTTCTTGATTTTAAATGTGATATTTGAAAAAGTTCAGAAAATGCAAAAGCAGGTATATGTCGAAGCGAATGGTAGGGTATGACTTGTACCGCTTTTTAGTCGAAAAGGAGAAGGGAAGGGAGAAAAATGGGGTAGGGAAATGAGAAGAGGGAGGGAGAAGAAAAAGTAAAAAAGTAAAAAAAAAATGGGATAAATGATAAAGGATGATAACCCCAACTGAAACCGTTCAACTTTCAAATTCCGTCCGACAAGCCTGAGAGGGCAGTGAAACGTTCTTTAGAAAACTGAAACTTGAGACATTAACATCAAAATGACAGGTTTACATTTCTTTCTGAACTACTGCACAATTGCAGTAAAGGGAGTACAAGAACGGCCGTCCTGTATATAAACTATTCTATCTATCTACATGTATGAGATGAGATGATGCAAAATATCACAAAAAATAATCTGAAGAAAATGACTTCCGTCATGTTTTAAAGTAAATGGTCTCAAGCCAGTATGAGATGATGCAAAATATCACAAAAAATAATCTGAAGAAAATGACTTCCGTCATGTTTTAAAGTAAATGGTCTCAAGCCAGAAATCCTCATATTTTTTTATGAAACAATCTATTGCACGTAAGGAAGTCACACCGTTATCATGAGATTATCAGGAGATGTAAGGTTAGCTTTATTGATTTTTGTATACATTTTTACAAAAGTTTAGATAAAAATTGTTTTATCTTGACACCGTATGGACCTATTTTTGTGTATAAAGTACATGCAAGACTAATTACTGAGGAAAGCGTTTATGCATGTAAGGTTACCGTTTTATATGGTTCAAGTAAGCATTTTTTTTTAAGACTATGGACATTTGAAATCACTAGGCAACATTTGATATTCTTCATGGGACATTGCTCCAGTCATTTGGATACTCTTTTGGCTATGCGAACTGCCTTGGACTGCCTAGTCTGATTTTGACAAATGCTACACGGATATTTCATGCCTATGTGGACATTTGAACTGCCTATTGCTAACTGTATTGTATTGTGGACGTTCATTCATCTCCCTTACAATGCACATGAACATTTGAACAATGCTTTTGAGCCAGTGGACATTTCACTTGGAAACATGTCCTAAACGATACAATTACATATGTGAAATAATGATTTTGTAATTCAAAAAAGCACTGTCTAGTAGGTAATATACATTTGAAAACATTGTTTGACATTGGTTTTCCAGAGCATTATTCTTTGTAATATTTTGCTATGCAACATTTGAACTGCATTGTCTCTTGTCTGATATTTGATATATGCTATGCAGGCATTTCATACCTAAGTGGACATTTGAATTGCCTAATTTGATACCATATTCTGTCATGAACATTTCAGCTGTATGGACACTACCTATATGACATTTGGTTTATCTCGGTGGACATTTGACCTGGAAAACCTGAATATGTAATATATATATATATATATATATATATATATATATATATATAACTGAAGAGTTTGTTTGCAAAAAACCGATAAGTCCATATTTGCCAAATGGAGATATTTGCGATTAAAGGTCGAGAAAAATAAAGAGAAAAATAAGGAAAATTTTGTTTCTTTTGACCATAACTTCAAAAATGTACCTTTATATGTAGTGACCAATATAGATATCAATTTGTACTTTATGACAGAGACCGTACTTCAAAATCTTCAAAAATGGACTTATCGGTATTTGCGAACAAACTCTTTATATATATACATATTGTAGCGTAGCCGGGGAGCGGTCCAAGAGCCTTAATTATTGTGTCTACATGTACAATGTGTACTATGTGTAGCAGCACATCATTTGATCAGCACCTTATTCAGATAGCTCGCACACAGTCATACTCCACGTCTATATACGGGCATAAGGACTCACTAAGCGCATCAGAAACCAGGTATTCTCCCAATCAACCATACAGCAACCCATTCACAGGGTCTAGTACTAAAGACTACCAGTTGCAAGAAGGAGGCTGGTGTGGAAACGACAGTCCGAAATACGGTTCAGTGCAGCATTGCTATATTGTAGTTCCTGCTGTTACAACCGATGGTTTTCTCTCTGCTAAGCTCTGTTACACTGGCCTAGTGGTTCCCCATTAATTTTATAGTTTATTACCAAAAAGGAGAGAGTGCTGTGGACCCGCACTTACCTCCCAACCCAACTGAAAACTTCTGCAGTGAGCTCGCGGTATTTATACTCTCTCGAGCCAGAGTCACGTGACTAATCCTGTCTTATTAACCCATCATGTATCAAAATGTATTGGAGTACTGTACAACCCTACTTCTATGGCTTAATATTTTCCGGGCCCTTTTCCCTAGGGCTTCTGGCCTTTTTCCCTACTCAAAACATCGTTAATCTTGGTTTCTGCACAGGGTGCATCATAAAACCTTCTATACAATTTCTCCATAGGAAAAGCACAGGGGCAAACTCTAGGGGATTTTTACACATGTTCAGAAATTAAGGGCATGAGCCGCATATTTCAAAGGTGCTCTATCGCATTTTCGCCACACTATATAATATATATATACTCCTAGATGGGTCATTTGGAAGACATTTCCATTTGTTTTATATGCAAATTTTAAAATACATGTTCAATGCCAATTTACGCAATGGAGACACGAAAATTGTCTCCTTAATGACCAGTTGTCTCCCTAATGAAGACACTTCCCCCCAATATGTCTCCCTAAGGTGCCAACTAGGGATATATGTGACCGTGCACCTCAAAACGAACATAAAGTCGCACACACTGATTTTGCGTGAGGACTGAAAATAAGTGAAATGGGTCAACCTGGCCGAACTTGACTTTTTCATATTTTCTGAAAGAGCACGTCTTCTTTTACATCATGCTGAAATTTGGTATCATAAAACGGGCAGGAAAGTGTGTTTTTTTAAGCAGTTTATCTCGAACATTTTTGGTAGAATAGTGTGATTAGGTGTGTCTTTAGAATCCCTTTTTCGTTCTGAAAACCTTATCCACACTCTTCACTTTCAACTCTAATAACTTTTGAAAAGATAGTGCTACTGCTTTAAAAGTTGGCATTAATTATGGACAGAATGTGTTAATGAGGCATGCTTAATTTCAGTTTAATTTGAATATCCCTTCATTGTTATTACTCCGGTGGTTTTCTTCCTGTTTTTTGTCCCATTCATCGCACAGCCAGCACGGTTTGGTAAAAATTAATCGCTTGAATAGACTTTGTACTTCAGAGCCTCTTTTCTCAGTTCACACTTTTCCTGAGTTTGTGCTTTCTTTCCAATATTTAGATAGGTTAGGAGAGTCCATTTGATTTGAGTTATACATCATTTTAAAGCTTAAAGTCTGTTCTTTCAGAATATGGTTTTAACTAAAAATTCATGTCTGGCGACTTTTTGTTTGTTTTGAGGTGCAGGGTCACATATATATATATATATATATATATATATATATATATATATGGATATATATATATATATATATATATATATATATATATATATATATATAATACATACATGTATATACATATAAAGTCATCAGCCGGTGAGCACTGCGACCAAAAACATATAGGGGGGAGCGGTATAATGTAATCAATGAGTTTTGACATTTGCGGCTGACGCGTTATGACATTTGCGGGTAAATCTGAGATCAACCTTCATCCACCCACCAAGTTTCATCCCATTATAACAGACAGACGGACAGACAGACCAGGGGCGTCGGGGAAGAGTCTCTTCCCACCGCCCTGGACAGACAAACTTTCATGACATACGTGCACCTCAAAACGAACATAAAGTCGCACATTCTGATGTTGCGTGAGGACTGAAAATAAGTGAAATGGGTCAACGTAGCCGAACTTGACTTTTTCATACTTTCTGAAAGAGCGGGTCTTCCTTTATATTATGCTAAAATTTGGTATCATAAAACGGGCAGGAAAGTGTGTGTGTTTTTTAGCAGTTTATCTCGAACATTTTTCGTAGAATAGTGTGATTAGGTGTGTCTTTAGAATCCCTTTTTCATTTCGGAAAAACCTTGTCCACACTCTTCACTTTCAACTCTAATAACTTTTGAAAGGATAGTGCTACTGCTTTGAAAGTTGGCATTGATTATGGACAGAATGTGTTAATGAGGTATGCTTAATTTCAGTTTGATTTGATAATCCCTTCATTGTTGTTACTCTGGTGGTTTATTTCCTGTTTTTTGTCCCATTCATCGCACAGCCAGCACGGTTTGGTAAAGATTAAGCGCTTGAATAGACACTGAGCTTCAGAGCCTATTTTCTCAGTTCACACTTTTCCTGAGTTTGAGCTTTCTTTCTTAGGTTAGGAGAGTCCATTTGATTTGAGTTACACATCATTTTAAAGCTTAAAGTCTGCTCTTTCAGAATATGGTCTTAACTAAAAATTCATGTCTGGCGACTTTTTGTTTGTTTTGAGGTACAGGGTCACATATGGTATGATTGACTATTTTTCATTAATTTAATGCAGGCAATTAGTTTTGACATCTATGGTTGATGTGTTATGACATTTGTGGTAATTTTGACATTAGTGGACGATGTCGACATTTGTGGGCTCTACACCCTTTCTCCTTCGCCAACTTGTAGTCAAGGAGCCACGCTGAAGGTAAATGAGCATATCAAACACTATCCTTGTGTGTATTATCCTGTGTGCGTTGCATTCTCTACCTGATTTAGAAAAATGCAAAATAGAACAAATGTACACCCTAATCTTTTCCCAGCAAGTCATTACGCTATCAATAATAAAAAAGATGATTTATATGGCAACGTAAAACATTCAAAATAAGATAAAACACACATTTTTTTTTCTGATTTGGGTTCTTTCAATGATTGTAATTAAAGCCTGGAATAGGATTTCATGAAACCGGCATCAGTAAAATGTTCACCTCTACACACACTAAGCATGGATAGAAAAGGTCATGGGCGCGATCACATATTTTGATATAAAAAAAAAGGAAAAAAAGAATGAATGTACGAAAAAAAAATTGGATGACAATTGCATTAGAGCAAATTAATTTATATATCATGCTAATTTGATTGCTCGAAATGTTAAATAGAAAGTCGTGTTTTTTTTTTGTGTGTCTGTGTGTGTGTGTGTGTGTTTGGGGGGGGGGGGGAGGGTGGGCTCGGAAAAGTGTGGTTTTTTTTTTTAGTCCGTTAATCCCACCCCACCTTTCGAAACATTCCGCTGATGAACACCCTTTGCTCTGTAGTTAGCTGCATGGTCAGGCAAGCTCATGATCATGTAATAATTTACGACCCTATTCAAAACCGAATCGTCTGTAACAATTTTTTACCCCCCCCCCCCCCCTTCATTCATTGAAGCATGAAGGCTATTGTTATCTGCCAAGTTGGGCAGGTGTCGGGAAAGCTAACTGGCTCCTTATTTACTATCTATCTATCTATCTATCTGGGTAAAATGGAAGCATATTTTCAAATTAAGTTTTCTCGTGCCGGCGTTGATCATTTTTTACGCATGGGATATATGAAAGGTAAGGCTATGATTTTATTTTTTGCAAAAGATTGCTGAAAAAGTCTGAAAAACCTTATTCAAAGTCGTCATTTACTCGTGCAAATTTGGTTACACTACTGTCTATTGTTCAAATTCAGTCATGCACCAATTTGAACAATGAGCTGATAATCAAATGAAAGAAGAGAAGTGTATCTTTCAATCCATGTATATCTCATAAAAAAAAATATATTAGTATGATTATGATCGCAAAGAAATGCAATTAAACTCGGTTTCATTGTTGTTGTTTTTTTCTGGGACACGCTGTATTCTAATAAGTTAGACGTCGGTATATCCATATCTAATTTGTTGTTGTTTTTATGATTTTATGAAAGTAAGTATCCTCTCCTGTAATGAGAAAAAAAAAGAAGCTTGGGTTGTTTTCAGACAGAACATGAGGAATACAGCAGAAAATGAGATGCAAAGACGGCATACAGCTGCAGTGTACTTTTACCAAGCAGTCACGGGGAGAACATTACGAGTCTCAGCGTAATCAATTTTAGCCAACTCGACGAACTGAACTACTTAATGACCACATGAAATCAGTTAAACATTTCACTCGGTTACAATGTAAACTTTATATCACCATCTTGTTTACCTGGAATTCGACAAGTCCATTGTTCAGGCTCAGTGCGCATCCCAGGGTTTCCATGGCAACTCTTAGCTGAGACTGTTCTCGTTCGATCAGTTACCTTTGGGATGAGTTGTATTTGGGCACCGTTGAATGATATGATCTTGCAAAATGTGGTGCTCTTTGGAAAACTGTAGTTTATGTTGTACTTGTTCCAGAATCCACCATGGACTGTAAAATTTAATGCAAGAACAGGTTCGTTCCGTTATTACTAAATTTGTGTATGAACAAGCTTCTACTCGCTCGCAGAACTGACCAGCTACATTGGGCATGGATCGGTATCGACACCGTTCCTTGTCAGTAAAGCACTCGCATTATTCTCGCGGAATGCCCGCAGATTAAACGCTGGTCGACGCATATGAAATAGGCACAGATCTACAGACAACCTACGTACTTCGAGCGTGTTAAATGCCTGTGACTTGCGGCTACTACGGACCATCTACTGGACCAGCGGTGTTCTGTGTGGCCCGGGGCAAGTTTTGAGCATGAAAGCGTGCTATGTAGGTTCTGTCATGTGCGGGACATCTGCAGAGACCTCCCCGGGAAGAAAAAAAAATGTCCTACCCAAGTCACAAGCAAGGCTTGCCCGAAAAGGTGTGACAGTCCCTTCCGAGTGCTGAAAACCTGTTCCAGGTGAGTCGCGGGGATTGCCCGCAGAGGTTCACGAAGAGGACCAGTTGGAGGTCCGTAGCAACAGCACCTTGGAGGAAACTCCCATGCAGAGTGAGAATTTGAACTTTGCGAGTTAAGCTTTGTACTCCCTAAAACTTAACAGTTGCACAAATTGTGTACCTACGCTTTACAAGTCCCTTACAAACTCGAAGAAATGTTCGTAAGAACGCCGTGCGAATCTCCGTTCGTAAGACATTTATGCGAATGACGTAAGCTAGGGCCCTCTATGAACGACTTAAGGCGCTCTTACAATCATCGTAAGAATTTAAGGATTCTAGAATATTATTGTCTCTCGACCCTACAAAATCGTGCGTACAAAAAAGTTCTTACGTGGTTCGTACGACGTTCGTACGGCCACCTTACGAAGAGAGGATTTCGTATGAAGGTAAAAAATCTTGGACCAGACTATCGACTAGGTTACGAACGCTGGTTTCTTGTACGGCCTTCTTAAGACGATCATTCGAAATTATCTAAAAATCGTTCGTACGACGTTCGTAGCAGTTCTTAAAAGTATTTGTGACCGACCCATAACTCGTGGGAAATTTCCGTCGCTACGAATACGGGACACCGGCAGGCGTCCATTTATTCGTTCATCCATTCGTTTATTCATTGTCTGTTCCGTTAAGAAACATTTATAATCATTATTACAAATGTTAAATCAAGCATACACACAAAACACACCCACATACACACCCACCCACACACACACACACAAACACACAAACAAACGCCAATGCATGAAATACGTTTCATAATAAACACAAGCACAATCCATACATAACATTCACATCGTCTGTTGAGAATGAGAAGGATGTTAAGTTGTCTTGAACACTATGGGTTTTGTGACAACTTAACGCCCTTATTATTCTCAGCCGACGACATAATGATTATGTGGATGCATAAACTACCTTGAAATATAAAAAAAACAGAGCAACGAAATAGGTAAGTTTGGAAAGCATTCAACGTGTAAGGAAATGCTTAAAAATAGGGCGGAATGATAAAAAACAAAACCTGTCACTGCTTGTAGGGTGCATTCTCACTACGTATACAGTATTACATCACACGTTATGAAATGATTATAAATTATACGGTCATACATATAAAACGCAATTACAATAAAAAAAAAAATCAGCTAACTCTTAATGTATACGAAGCCCTGCACTAACTTGTTGTCATGCAGGAAAGAAGGAAGAAAGAGAGAGAGAGAGAGAGAGAGAGAGAGAGAGAGAGAGCGGGAAATAGAGACAGGAGGAGAGAGCGTAAGCCACACGTTGTGTGAAGATGAAAAAATGTCGATGAATAATATGACATCACAAGTATTAATAAATGTGACCCTTCATCACAAAACCAACAAAAAGTCGCCAGACATGGATTTTTAGTATAGAGCACTAATATTCTTAAAAGCAGACTCTAAGCTTTAGAATGATATATAACTCAATTCAAGTGGACACCCCTAACCTATCTTAATACTGCATTAAACACACACTCTGGAAAAGTGTGAACTTTGGAAAGAGGCTCTGAAGTACAGAGTCTATTCAACCGCTTAGTCTTTATCAAGCCGTGCTACCTGTGCAATGAAAGGGACAAAACACAGGATGTAAACCATCGGAGCAACAACAATGAAGAGATTATCGGATTAAGCTGATTGAGCATGTTCTATCACATGAAGAGTTTGTTCGCAAAAAACCGAGAAGTCCATTCTGTTCAATTTTTTTTTTTTTTTTAATCACGATTTTTCATTACACTCTGTTTGCGTTGAACGCGAATGATGTAGAGATCATTATATGAATGTCGGTTACCTATACGTAATAGACGGTTTAATCTTTAGAAATCTACTCAAAGGGAAAAATTTGAAATTTTGTCCTCTTTAATGTGTTTTGTGGCAAAAACCGAAAAGTCCACTTCTCATTTTGTTGCAAAAGCCGATAAGTCCACCGCTCGCAGTATAAAACAGGTGCGTTGCAAGTCATCTCAAGTTTTTAGCAATGCTCATGAAGTTTAGCACACAAACATTGGTTTGGGGATGGAGATGTGCAAGACATTTTATTCTTGTCGAATATATGGAAACTGCGTTGCCATGGTGACGGCACATTATGTGACCGTGCACCTCAAAACGAACATAAAGTCGCACACACTGATTTTGCGTGAGGACTGAAAATAAGTGAAATGGGTCAACCTAGCAGAACTTGACTTTTTCATATTTTCTGAAAGAGCGGGTCTTCTTTTACATTATGCTAAAATTTGGTATCATAAAACGGGCAGGAAAGTGTTTTTTTTAGCAGTTTATCTCGAACATTTTTGGTAGAATAGTGTGATTAAGCGTGTCTTTAGAATCCCTTTTTCATTTCAGAAAAAAAAAAACCTTTTCCACACTCTTCACTTTCAACTCTAATAACTTTTGAAAGGATACTGCTACTGCTTTGAAAGTTAGCATTAACTATGGACAAAATGTGTTAATGAGGCATGCTTAATTTCAGTTTAATCTGATAATCCCTTCATTGTTGTTACTCTGGTGGTTTACTTCCTGTTTTTTTTGTCCCATTCATCGCACAGCCAGCACGGTTTGGTAAAGATTAAGCGCTTGAATAGACACTGTATACTTCAGAGCCTCTTTTTCTCAGTACCGCATTTTTCGAGTACTGATCATGACATTTGGCGCGCACATTTGCCTTTGGTAAATATAAAAGTCACATTCTCTCATGGCTCAAAAATGTTTTGCCATGGTAACAGCATAGGCCTATTACGGCGATTGATCGGGAAAATATTAGGGATCGAAAAAGTTCCTCATTTTTCAAGCAAAATGCTTACGAAGCTTGGTACACAAATCTTAGTGTCGGGATGAAGATGTGCAAGATATGTTTTCGAATGTGTTGGAAACTGTGTTGCAGTGATAACAACACGTTATGGTAATAACAATGATACGTAAAGGGCATATTATGACAATAAATCGGGAAAATATTGTGGATCGCAGAATTTTCTCATTTTCTAAAGCAAAATGCTCACGAACTTTGGTACCTACACAATGGTGTGGTCAATGGTGGTGGTGAAGACGTTTTTTCAATGTGTCGGAAACTGCGTTGCTATGGCAACCAAATATAAAAGAAATAAATCAGAACAAAATAATATTTTAGATTAAAATACTTCCTCATGTTTTGTACCAGTGATCATGCAATTCGGCACACATGCTATTCTTTGGAACAAGGGAAGCAGGACACCATGTTTCGAATGTGTGGAAACTGTGTTGCCATAGCAACGGTACATTTCATTTCTTGCGCTCCCGTTTTCGTCCCGGGTTGGACGAAAGCTGGGTAGCCTCTAGAAGCTTACTGCCATATACGATTATTTACATCAGCACGCAGTAGCCGCGACGATGGCGCTGCAGCCTGCATGCTTATAGCGGAGTCCGTATAGTGCGTGTATGTAGTCCTACATAGTTCCTGTACAGCATGCATAACACAGCATAATTAATTAAATCACCTGACACATATACGACATGCTGATTGGTTAATGTGGACTTATCGGTTATTGCCGCAAAACACTAATTTTAAACTGAAATAGTCCGAGTTATATTGCAATTGTTATAAACTTATATCTTCAGATTGGTCACACAATTCCTTAAATCACAGTATATGTCGATTGATTTGCATGAAAAATGGACTTATCGGTTTTTGCGAACAAACTCTTCACATTCTGTCCATGATTAATGAAAACTTTCAAAGCAGTAGAGTTATCCTTTCAAAAGTTATCAGACTTGAAAATGAAGAGTGTGTAAAGGATTTCAAGAAATTAAAAGGGGACTATAAGACATACGTGATCATTCTATTCTCCCTCCAAAATTGGTTGTACAAAAACTGCTGAAGACACCCTTTCCCATTCATTATGATGATCCCCACCTAAAGAATAATGTAGAAGAAGGCTGGATCTCTCTTTCAGAAAATATGAACAAGGAAAAGTAGAAATTACGCGGTAAGTAATAAATGTCCCCGCCGGAAGTAGCATTTTGTAGCAAAATGTACAATATAGGTCAAAAATGAAAGTCAAAGGTCAAAGAAGTCAAAAGTCAAAATTCTGTATAGAAATTTTGAAGCCCTCACTTGGTGCCATCACATAAAGCAAATGGAATCGAAATCGGGTTAGGAATGGCGAAGGAGTAGCATTTTGTAGCAAAATGTACAATACAGGTCAGAAATCAAGGTCAAAGGTCAAAGAAGTCAAAGGTCAAAATTCTGTGTAGAAGTTTTGAAGCCCTTACCTAGTGCCATCACATAAAGCAAACGCAATTGAAATCGGGTTAGAAATGGCGAAGGAGTAGCATTTTGTAGCAAAATGTACAATATAAGACAAAAATCAAGGTCAAAGGTCAAAGAAGTCAAAAGTCAAAATTCTGTGTAGCAGTTTTGAAGCCCTCACCTAGTGCCATCACATAAAGCAAACGGAATCGAAATCGGGTTAGAAATGTAGTGCTATCATATAAAGGAAACAGAATCAAAATTGGCTCATAAATGACAGAGAAGAAGCAAATTGAAGATCTTGATCACACACGGACGCACACACGGACAGACGGACGCAGGGACACACGGACACACGGACACACACACGTACGGAGCCCGTTTCATAGTCCCCTGCTCGAACTCGCTCGGCGGGGACAAAAACTCAAAATTGACTCGGTTGACCTACTCTCTAAAAAAAAATCGAGTGAAAATATTCACTCTTGAAGGAGTAAATACAACAACAAAAAAGTGAATTTAGAGTGAAATTTGAGTGAAAAATAATGTTCGTTTTCACTCATTTTGGAGTGACATTAGGGATCACTCGAAGATTTTGGAGTGATCCCTGAGGTCACTTCACCTTCCTTAAGTCCTCACGTAAAATAAATATGAAATATACAAAAGCATAGCGAAATACAAAGTAGCCACCTGTATCGCGCTTACAAGACTCCTTGCCACCCGAGCAACACAGTTACGTAACTGTAAGAATGCGCAAAAATGCACATGATACATGATGATTCATTATTTTAGGAAATCGAACTGCGACCGGTTGGAAAGTCGCTCAGGCATTGATGCCTTTAAATAAAGCCCCCTCGACTTCTCCAAAATCGTCGGGCGATGTCTAAATCCCAGCGGCGTCCGAGCAGGCTGCAATTCGGTCGGACGCCGCTCAGAGTTGTGACCGTATTAGCCTATTTAGCAACAGCGATGACGCTTTCAGTGTACTGTGGCATAGAACGATTGATTGATCGGTTGATGCGCAGTTGTGCGTCCCCGAAAAAAAAAAAAAAAAATGCATTGAAAACATGTTAAGAGGACATCGAATTAGTCTGGTTTGCAAAAGTGGTCACCAGAGAGTTAACGCCTGTTAGAGTATTCAATAGAAATCCCCCTCATTTCTCAGTTTTCTTTTTTTTTTATATTTACAGAACTGCGCAGATATGCACGCTATTTCCAGTTTTTATTTTTGGTGTTGTTTCATTTCCATCTGAGAAGATGGCTGGATGGCCCTTACTCAGCGACGCTGAGCTGATCTTCCATTTTCTATACATCCATCAAGTTTTGTAACATCTATTATTTATTTTGGGAAATTATGATTTATTACGAGAACAGAAGGATAACTTCAAACTAACTCGAATCGTTGTGAAATTTAACTTTTGTTGATTTATGCATATTTATCAAAACTACGAAGAAGGCACAGTGAACCCTGAGTTTAGAATTTTGTCCCATGCAAAGATACCACAATACTAGAGAGAGGGAAAGGCAGAGAGAAAAGAGAGAGAGAGAGAGAGAGAGAGAGAGAGAGAGAGTGTGTGTACAAATAATGCATAACTTTTTCAACTTTTTTTAGCATCTGAATTAATTCCAATTCGAGAAAAGGAAATAATATCAATAGCCATAATTACCTATCATGGTGTTGGCAAAGAACAGGCCAAATACGAGGATGGTCCGCTAGAAAAAAAAAAACCAAACAAACAAATGTGACTGAAAAATAACGTCTGAAACAATCGGTGACTGAGCAGTAGCATTGTCAAGACTAGCAAGTAACTTTTATTTTTTTTTCTCAACTATGCTTTATCCAATTAGCCAAGATCTGATACATATTTGACACTTGATTTCTTCATGAATTCACCCACATAATACACGCACACGATACACATAATACACACACACACACATACGTGGGCGTCACGGGGGGGGGGGTGCGTTGGGTGCGGACGCACCCCCCTTCAGACAAAAAAAAAAAAAGAATAAAAAAATCACCACTTCAGTCTGCGAGCGACCTCAACGCCGGACGGTAAATAATTATTCTTGGTTTTTTTTTTTTATTTTTATTTTTTAATTTTGCACCAGGGACAACAAAATTGTGGGTAAAAACAATTATCATCCTGGGCTCTGTCAGCAGTGATTTTATACATATCTACAACTATTCTATAGTGTTTACTGTTTATCGACCGTTAACTGTACATCCGTACGGTACGGAGCACGTACACGTTTGCATGTACGTGTGCTACTTACAAGTATGTAGGGTCTATGTACAACACGTTGTTTCTGACCAAGGAGTTTCAACTGAATGGAGTCACAACCGTCTTATTTCCTTTACTAGATGTTCGATGCCGCCGCTCAAAAATATTTGAAGCATGTGCCAAACAGGATCTGCCGCTCAGATACGAAGACAATTGACTCGTGTCTCATTGCATAATCACCAGCCACTTTCAAAGGAAGATATGTCTTTGTGATGGTAATTACTTTTCGCTATCCCTTCTTATAAAAGGTAGGTGGTACAGACATGAGGATGCGCGAATAGAAATTGAGCAAAAAAAAAAAATGCTGAAATAAAGTTGAAAATTACTCGACTGGGCATACCCGGGCACTAATCTGATATATCTATCCATAAAGAATTATACTTGAAGATTATTCCATATTAGTTTCATTTGTGGAAATTAAGCGGAAAAGTGATAAAAACAGCTTTCCAGGATGGTACAGTTTTAAACATTATCACATGATACAGCTCTGATTTACACTTTTGCATAAATTTCTGCAGGGGATTGACCTTTGTTTTACATGCTTTGTCATTAAGTGAAATTTCATTTCATTTAATAAATAAATAAGCAAAATATGGCCAACATTATGATAACGTTCAAAATGAATCTTCAGATTGCTCAGCAAGACAACGGCGTCGAACATCGATCCTTTCATTTCATTTCATTTCATTTAAATTTATTTTCATATTTCTCACATATATCACAATATAGAATAAATTGATACAAAAATGTATACAGAAGATAATTCAAAATAGAACTTCACCGGAATGTTCAAAAGGTCTGTATACATGCGAGTTAAACTGAGATCATAATGCGAAAAAATATGATGGGGCCTGCGTAAAAGCAAGCTTGTATAGAGCCGCAGGTCCCGTGATAAAATCAGATTAGGCACAAGTCATCAAAATCATCAAAGGCACAAGTGCACCTGTGGAATTCTTTTGTACATCAATAGAAATCTGACAACTGTTTGAATAATTACAGCCAGTTGGAACTCTAACTCTTAAACCTCCTTGTTCTGACCAATCCATATTGATAATGCGAGCCCAAATGCGAGCCTTAGCCTCATTAACAAAAAAAAAAAAAAATGGAGGGACAAGTATATCATCTTTCCCACCCCCCATAATTCACGAGACGAGAAGATTTCTTGTTTTTTTGCCAGAAAATACAAATTTACCCCCATAAAAAACATCGGAAGGGCAAGCATATTATTATAATTTTGCCCCCAATAAAAAGAAAGAAGAGAAGATTTTCTTGCTTTTTGACAGAAAAAAAGAAGTTGCCTCCATAAAATGTTCGAGGGGCAAGCGCACCATATCCGCCCCAACCCACATAATTATGATTCCCGAGATGAAAAGATTTTTTTTTGTTAGAAATCTGTCCAATTATTTCACCCAAAGTGTGCACCAGATGGCGGGTTGCTGAATTTCAATTCTACAAAAGCAAAGTCTTTCTCGTGTGGGAGGGGGATACCTTTTCCCACACCTTCCCCCGTTCGTTCTAATTTCTATGGACTTAAAACACCCATAGATTGACAGATTTTACAAATGTTTCATCCAAAATATGCAACAAATCTGTCACTTTACTTAATTAAAAAAAATGCAAAAGTTCCGTCGTGGGGGAGGGGATATAGTGGGGTGGCTTAGTGACAAATATACTGATAATCGTGACACGCCGGACAAAAGTGTCATTTTTTCCTCAGACATTTGTATATATATGAGGATCAAAATTAGGGGGTGCTCCAAGAAATCCGCCAACAGAAAAAATGAGAAAATACCCTTAATTTGTACATAACAATAATGTCTTAATTCAAAGACTATACACAGGGCATTCGCCAGGTTTCTGTACAATGCAATGCAATGTACATGGTTGCTAGTCTTAAAATTCAGACCCTCAATACGACATATTATGTGCATGTTTACAATAATACACCGTTTTTACTGGTTTTCCTATAGTAACAGGTGGTTTAGTCTGTGTTGCAGACCTGAGGGAGGTGTGTTGGAACAGTCCAGTTTTCTTAAGCACCTTTTCATTAAATGATTTGATATTATTTCTGGTAAAGGATTTTTTTTTTTTTTAGTACTGTCTACCTCCTGTAGAGAAATGGCGAAGAGTGAAGTGTGACTCTGGCTCAGATACTTTAAATCTTGGGCAATGACTGAACCAGGTGTAGGACGTATGTCACAGCTCATTTTTTCTCCCAGTACCACTAGTTTACCAGTAGAAGAGCTGCATATTCCATTGAGAACTGAAGGTTTTGGGTATTGCCATACATATTTCCAAACAAATTTAACCCGTTTCCTCCAAGATTGTGTGAATTCCATATTAGCGCAGGGATTACCCGGTTCCCGCAAGCAATTTTCATAGTCCACACTTCCCCTCTCTATATGTTTCTTATTTCTAATATGGGGGTTATTCAAATGTTCAAAAAGGGTAAAAGTTTGTTTTCACAGATGAAGTTGAATTTAGACAATTTGAATATTTTTAAATATATATTTATATTTGTAATTTCACTCGTAAAGACTTAAAGCGGTTTGAATATTTTTGGTCTGATAGCTGTGTATAGACATGTTATTCAAAAGTAAAAGCAATGTTTGATTGGTTCACATTATCCAAAGGGGGTGGGATGTAGTTGGCTTGTGAACAAAGTCTATGGGGAAGTTTACAAATTTGATAAAAATAAAACAAAATCGGCATAGAGCAGAATCTAAATCACAATAATATGACAAAATTCCCGACCCCAAAGGCGGTTGATTCTATGATGCTTTATGTCAAAGTACAATGTACATTCCACCCAAAATACATGTGATTGATAGGAGGAAAAAGTGTGGTACATTAAAAACAACAATAGTTCACCTGACCCCTAATAGTCCAGCAGCATATGATTGTTAAGTTTTATCGCCTTGTCAATTGAAGATGATGTTACATAATGACAATTATTAAAGTCAGCTAGATCTAGAAACCAAAAAGAAGGGGTGGGATGGGGTGGGGAGAGAAGAATGAAGTAAGTTATCGGTATCCGTAGTTTTGGTTTTCAGTATGTTCATTTTAATTTCCTTAATTCCGGTTAGGTCACCATGAATTGGAGAGTTTGTGTACTAGTACTCTGCCAGGAACAAGCACAAGAAAAACTTAAAGGTCCTATGTATACTTTTGGGAGAGTGATTTGAAAAAAATTTTCAGGATATCACATTTCATGCATAATATGTGTAGGTCTGGGTGCATTTCATGAAGCATTTTGTCCGACGAGTTGTCAGACAAATTTGCTCTCTGCCAATCAGATGCAAGGATTTCTGTAGCTTGTAACAGTTTGTCAGAAAAATATCCGACCAAACTGTTTCATGAAATGCCCCCCTGTTGTATCACAAGACATCCTACCATACAGTTTTTGCAATCAAAGCAAACATATAAGGAGATATCAGTATTTTCTCATTAAAGTATAAATTTCGGACGGTTTAGTCTGGAAACATTTTATTATAAAAATATTGTTCACATTTTGTGTTATTAACAATACTTAACATTGATGTTTATACAGATTCATTTTTTTTTCAACTGAGGTTCTTTCTATTCGTAACTCACACTTAAGAATAATATTATTTTCAAGCACTAATTTTGGGTTTTTGCCTTTAATTGTCCACAAAGAGGAGGACTCAATGCATAAAAGGTGTACGCTTTATTTTTTGAAAAATGTTGAGGAGATCAGGAAAATTATATATATATTGATGTAGATTTTGGACCTGAAGGAGCAGTTGAAGCATTTTTACGAAACAATGCCTTGTGGCATCGTTCTTATCATCAAAAATTGATAATGACAAACTCAAATGAAAATTTGAGGGGGGAAGAAAAGACGAGCATAATGACATGAGACAGCTTGGTAAAGATTAAACGCTCAAATAGACAATGTAGCCTCTTTTCTCAGTTCATACTTATCCAGAGTGTGTGCTTTCTTTCCAGTACCGGTATTATCATTCAGATAGGTTAGGGGAATCCATTTGAATTGAGTGATACATCATTTTAAAACTTAGAATCTGCTCTTTCAGAAGCTGTCCTTCAAGGACAAGTCCACCTTCATGCGCATGTGGATTGAGTGAATACAACAATATTAGTAGGACACATCACAGAAAGCTTGGAAAAATCGTACAATCCGTTCAAAAGTGATGATCTTTTTTAAATGTCTGCACAGTCGCGGCTGGATGAAAAGACTACCACAGTGTATGATGTCACATGCGCACATTGTAAGGAAAATAAAAAGAGAATTTCACAAAAACCATACTTCTTGAGTAAAGTTCACTTTTCTTTGACTTGCTACTGACGTATGTTGAGGTAAATATTATTCCCCCTGCCTTCTGAAAGAGAAGTCGAGTATTCTTTTGTAAGTGAAAACATGTTGAATTTTCTTTATTCATTCTTTATATCGTTGTACACATGTGAAGTTACAAGGTACAGTAGTCTTCTCATCCAGCCCCGACTGAGCAGAAACTTCAAAAATTCATAACTTTGGATTGTCCAATTTTCCTTAAAACTCTCACTGATGTGTTCTACTATTGTTGCTGCATTCACTCAACCCACATGCTATGAAGGTGAAAAATCTTTGTCTGGCGACTTTTTGTTGATCAATTATACCAACCCTGATGGAAATCTCTTCAAATTCATGGACGTTCTAAAGTCTCCTTCAAGTTTAACCCAAATCTGTATATGTAGTTGCCATGGCAACGTACCACTTAACACTAATCAAAAGTATTTCAAACCTCTATACATCCCGTCGATCAGTTGTACCTATTCAAATGGAATCTCTTCCAAACTGAAAAATAGCCTCCTATAACTAACTTCAACTAAAAACCCTAGTTTTGGGTTGCCATGGCAACGTACAAATCAACAATTATATTTGACCTCTGCTTTATACTCTTGGTACCTTCTATATAACGTTCATATCAAATTTTGTGAAAATTGAATCTTCCTACCTGGAGAAATGAATAAAAACATGATTTTTAAGAAAAAGTTCATTGACCTTTGACCTTTGACCTTTGGAAAATTCACTCCAAATTCAATCAAAATATTTTACTTGTTCTCAATATTCTTCCTGCCAAGTTTTATCCAGATTGGATATTCCTGACCTGAGAAATATAGCCAAAAAACCTATTTCACAAATAAAGGTCATTGACCTTTGACCTCTGACCTCCTTCCCAGCATCATTTTTTTTTTGGAGCACCCTATTTTTTGAGAAGGTACATCATGAAGTACCTTTGGTGAAAAAATCATGCTTTTGTCCGCCGTGTCACGATAATTTCACTAAGCTACCCCACTAATATTATTTCCTTTTAATTAACCCTTTCCCAATGGATTAGCCAAGGGGGGGGGGGGGGGGCGATTGGGCAGTCGCCCCGTCCCCCCCCCCCCCCCCACCCCAAGATTTTAACCGGGAATTTTGAAGGCGGAAAAAATATAATAGAATATGGGAGAGGTATCTTACGACCCTCCCATTGTCTTGTCCCTTCTATAGACTTAGTACACTATGGGGAATGACAATTTACGGATTTCCCACAAAAAGTGTGCTTCAGATCGCTTTATTTCAATTCTAAAATCCCAAAAACTCCGTCGAGCGGGAGGGGGTATCCCCTCCCATATCCTCCCCCTAAGCTCTACCTCACTATACTTTGTACATACACAGAGATGATGCACACTCGGAATAAGAGTCATTAACATTTCACCGAAGAAAAAAACTATCTGTTTGAATTATAATTTTTGGGAGGGGGCTCCAAAAAATTAAAAAAATTCAAGTACAGTTGTATTCCACCAAAATTTTGCACCAGATTGCTTAATTTCAGGTCTGAAAATACAAAATCATCTTCGTTTGGGAGGAGAAATGCCCCTTATGTACACCCTCGTGTGCATTTTTTTTTCTGTTTGATTGCTTAAAGGGAAGGTAAACCCAAAGTACAATGTGGATTGAGTGAAAGCAGCAACATTAGTAGAACACATCAGTGAAAGTTTGAGGAAAATCGGACAATCGATGCAAAAGTTATGAATTTCTAAAGTTTTGGTGTTGGAACCGCTGGGTGAGGAGATTACTAGAGGATATGACGTATGAGTGGACAACAATACAAAGAAAATATAAAGGAAATTCAACAAAAATTCACTTTTCTAGAATCATGAAAGAGCAATGGACCAACCGCTTTCAGAAAGCAGGAAGAATAATTGCTACCCTTAACATATGTCAATATCAAGTTGATGGAATTTGTAATTTTCATGAAAAATTGATTTTTGCAGAATTTTCTTTATATCTTCTTGGTATTGTTGTCCACTCATACGTCATAGCCTCTAGTAGTCTCCTCACCCAGCGGTTCCAACATCAAAACTTTAAAAATACATAACTTTTGCATTGATTGTCCGATTTTCTTCAAACTTTCACTGATGTGTTCTACTAATGTTGCTGCTTTCACTCAATCCACATTGCTCTTGGGGTTTATCTTCCCTTTAACAGACAGCGTTCATAATTTTAGTGTAAGAATATTAATACAAGAAGTGTATTTGAATTACACCATTTTATAGGCAAATAGTTTAATAATGATTTACATCAAAATGTACTGCTACCTTTAATTAGTGGGACTGTTCCAAGTCGATAAAACACGCAAACATCTGCATCAAATTGCACCATTTACAACATCAAAATGCAAAACGTTCTCACGTGAACCCCCTCCCACACCCTAAACCTTCGCTCGCTCCGCTTGCTCGGGCTCGGTCGCGTTTATGACATCAGTGTAAGAATTAATACAAGAAGTTTATTCAAATGATACCATTCTATAGGCAAATTGTTGATTAACAATTTACATCAAAATGTACTGCTACCTTAAACAAGTGGGACTGTTTCAAGTCGACAAAAACCCGCAAAAACCTGCATCAAATTGCACCATTTACAACATCAAAATGCAGAAAGTTCTCACCGTGGGACACCCCCTCCCACACCCTCCCCCTTGCTCACTCCGCTCGCTCTTGCTTGGTCGCATTCATGATATTCAGTGTAGATATTAAAACAGGAAGTTTATTTTGATGATACTATTTTATACATAGGCAAATTGTTCAATAGTAATCGACATCAAAATATACTGCTACCTTAAACAAGTGTGACTGTTTCAAGTCGATGAAACAAGCAAAACATGCATCAAATTGCAACATTTACGACATCAATATGCAAAAACTTCTCACCGTGGGAGGGGGACACCGGTCCCCCTCACACACCCTCCCCCTTTGCTCACTCCGCTCGCTCTTGCTTGGTCGCGTTCATGATATTCAGTGTAAAATGCAAAAACAGGAAGTTTATTTTGATGATACTATTTTATAGGCAAATTGTTCAATAATAATCGACATCAAAATATACTGTTACCTTAAACAAGTGTGATTGTTTTAAGTCGATAAAACAAGCAAAAATATGCATCAAATTGCATCATCTACAACATAAAAATGCAAAAGATCCCCGTGGGAGGGGGGGACACCCCCCTCCCACACCCTCCCCCTTGCTCCGTTCGTTCGGGCTCGGTCGCTTCGCTCCCTCGCTTACTAACAGCCGCCCCCCTCCCTAAAAAAAAAAAAATGAAATCCTTGCTACGCCGGTGCCCTTTCCCAGCTTGGTTTCCCTAAAAAAAAAAAAAACAAAAAAAAAAAAAAACAAAAAAAAAAAAAACAAACAAACAAACCTAAAAGTCTGGGGATTGACAGCTTCCTGAATTCATTTGGTCTGTCCAAAAAAATCTCGTTACATTTAGTGTCAAAACGCACCCCCTTGAAAAAAAAGCTGGTGACGCCCCTGCACACATGCACGCACATTGACAATTCTTCGAGTATTTAAGCCGAGAACGTGGTCTGGAAGTTGCACTGTATAGACAAGCTGCTTTCTTTTTCCACGTGACGCTCTTTGCTAGAATGGATTTAAGGATCATTTTCATAATGACATTAGGCACTTAAAATTTCCCGCTCTGAGCAAGCAGATGTGTGACGATTGGTATTTATGATGATAAATATCTAAATCCAATCCAAAATGTACATAGCACATTAATAAGAAGACTTTATTCATAAAAGAAGACTTTACTATAATTTTTCCCCATTTATCCAGCTTGTTTATTGATGTCCATAACGACCATGAACGATTCAAACTCCGGACAAAACTCCAATCTAAAATAGGCCAATTTTACGAAAATACCCTTCCATCAAACACAAAATGACTGACATTCACAGCGCGGTGAAAGACGATAACATGAAGAAAATTACTCACCATTGTTGCTTTCGTAGAAAAACGGATTGACAGGAATGTGTAAACGTTACTTGATTTGGTATCAAATAGAATGAAGAGAAAACGATGCAACAAATGTCTTTATCTCAACGATCCCTGCTTAATCCGCAGGCCTTGAATCTTCACCCTTGAAGATGTTTTCCAGATAGCAGCTTCACCAAGAAGCTAAAGCAAGATAACTGGAAATGAAAACAGTCATGAGTATGCAATAAAAAAGGTAAATGTGCAAGGGAAATCCAGGGCTTGGTTCAGAGTAGTCTGGAGCCTTCATGAGAGTGCCTACCTCTGATGACAGGTAGGGCGTCCTCCTCGAAATCAGCAAATGATAATGCTGCGACTTCTGCGACAGATACGTAGTAAGTTGAATGTCCTGATTGTGCGGGGGTAGAAAGAGTATTGTACACGTCGATGATGACGAGTGGATGTGCTGAGTAATTCTGATGCCGTTGTTATAGTAGTGGCAAACTACTGAAATCCTTGCATCTGATTGGCTGAGAGCAAATTTGTTATAGATATGTGGCAGTTGTCACTGATAACACGTTTTATGAAACGGGGCCCCGGTCATGCGCCATCAGCTGTGAAAATGAACGTGATTTCAGGAATATACATAAAACAAGGGCGCAAGGCAATCATATGTGCCCACATGAAGGTGTCCATACTAATTTCATGAAGATATGTGTGGATGTGGACGCGGGTGTGTTGATTTGTTTTGGGCAGATCAGTCAGACCGCAGCACGTATGCTAATGAGCCAATCCGGCAAGATTTATTCCGCACTCTCGTTGACGATTTTTGCGTTCGAAAGGTGTCTCGTACGTGCGAGATTTTGCGAGAGTTTGACAGGGCTATGGTTTTCACAGTGTAGCGACTTGCACATACATTCATTATGGCTACAAATCACGGTACATTGTTTTCCAGACTTTGATCTTTATTTTGATACCAAATTTGAGTATAATATCGGTTCTTATCATGACGATATAATCAGTTGAATTTGTGTAAATTTTATCTGCTTTCCACGGAAGATTTTGTCGTCTAAAGTTCGTTTTTGGTTCCTGACCGGATTAAGAAACTGCTGTTTCTGATTTTGGCTTTTTCGTAGAGAGGAAACTTAGATGTTCATCATATTTAAGTCAAGGAGACGCAAGCATGATTTATACTAGTTTTGTTTTTTTTTTCCGTTTTGAAATATCTGTAAAATTCACTCTTATGCCGGAAGTATGCTCCACACAAAGTGTACAGTGGCGCGAAAGAGCTCTCTCATTGGACAGTGCTTGCATTCAGTGCTTGAACGTGACTTGAACTACACGCGTGCCTGTATGCAAGCATGCGCTATGCACGCACGTGGCATGAAACCGTAGCAGCGTAATGACGTAATTCAAGCGCTGAATGCAAGCACTGTCAAATGAGAGAGCTTACTCTTGAGATTGCACGGTTTCAAGCTGACCAGCACTGACATTGATGTATATTCTACTGGTTCCTGACCGGATTAAGCAACAAATTGTCAAGATATTTACAAAGATACAAAGATTAAGAGATGGACTACCAATTAATGCATTTTCATTGAGACGCAAGGTGAATTTGGTATTCTTTTGACGTCTTGAAAGTGTAGTACACGAATTACTTTTTTCATCATTTTTCAAGCTCAAATCACGCTATGATATTTTTCATTTACAATAATTTGAGTAACATGTGACGATAGCTTACATATTTTCCTTGAATTTGATTCCAAATTTGTGAATGTGAAGTGCATTTTTGTTGCCGAAAGCCCAGGGACAAAATCCCCTTCCACAGCTCATTACGTATGCAAGCCTCGAGTGGGCTTGCATACGAATTGAATAAATACGAGCGAATTATCGGGTGCTGCGGTCTGACTGAGATCTACAATGTGTGTGAGCTGTGGAGGTTGATGTTCATGTTCATCTACCTGTCCCTGACTCTGTCTTTCTGTTGTTGTTGTTGTTGTTGTTGTTTGTTTGTTTTTACGTTGATGATTTTCCTAGTTCAGTTCCTAAAACATAGTGACAAAAAACAGAAAAAAAAGGAAAAGATATGTTTGTCCTTAAACTGACTTAAAACACCTAGAGCCTATTATTGAGAAATAATTGTGACTATACAGTGACACACCTTTCCTGAACTGGCCACAATGACTACAGTGTGATTACATATAATGTATGATACGTATATACTAGGTGTTGCAAAACAAAAACGTTTGATGCTTAATAGTTCATAAACTTGATGCTTAATAGTTCATAAACTATTGATACGAGCAATAGCTGAATAGTGTACAATTTTGTTGGAGGTAATCTAAAAATGATAGCTGAAATCACTGTCATGAATTTACACATTTAATTTCAAATTAGGTTTGAGATTTTGCTCTGTTTTTAACCCTCTGTACAAAATTTAGATTTTGGACATTGGTCAGTTGGTGTGTATGGGAGCGTGTGGTTGACACCCTGACAATGGTCCTGAACAATACTCTATTACATATTCATGAGAAATTCCTCTATCACAGATAATCTTTATTCATTCTGAAATGGAATGCATGCAGGCACATGAAAACATGTGCTTATTTCTTTCATGTGAATGCATATGACCCTTTTACCATGAATTTTATGAGCTTCAGCAAGTCTTCCTCTGAGGCATTTTGAAATGCTTAAGGCTGCAAGTCAAAGAACTCATGAGATTCTTCACCACTGAAGAGGAGTCTGAGAAGGAATATGGGTTCATTTCCGAGTTGTACAGGGGCTTGCGCAGTTGAGTAATCTTGTAATCAAAGAACTTGCAGAATGTCTCAGAGAGTTCTTCATGTGAGTCATGGGAAGGCAAAGTCTGTCCAGGGCGCTCGACAGACCTAAATTGGTCGTTCCTGTTGCAGTCATTGATCAGCTTCTGGTGACATATTGTTTGCCTTGTTTCAGGGCAGTATGGTATTCTGTGGTGGCCTTCTTCATTATTTGCCTATCAATCGTCAGCTTTGGGATATACTTTCTCTACTGGCTTTTTTTTTTTTTTGAGCGCAACTTCCAACTTCCAAATTCATGAGACATTTCTTTTCAAAAACTAACATGATTTACCAACCTGGGTTCCTGGCTTGTCATTGAAACTATCCCCGTCAACATTATACTGAGCTTTCAGGATGCAGTACTGATAATGCGCAAGGGAAGATATGTATAGTGGTGGTGATAATGATAGTCACATCAAAATGGGCGAAAGAGAATAAAAAAGAAATCTTACTATATAGAAATAAGACAACTCTTCTTAAAGAACCAAAGTGTATAACATTAAAGCGTTTTGAGTTCCAAATTGACTGATTAATCCAAAATTGTAATACAAAGTGAATTTGTGCAAATGATAAAAGTGTACTTCTGAAGATAACGTTCACTTTCAATTCCAATGTATTTTCATATTCTCAATTGAAAAAAAAAGAATAAGCAATACATCATCAAGATAAAGTAATGAGACACAATATCCGGCTAGGATGCACAATGAATTATTAAGAACATTATAGAACATGGCTGTCAATCTTTGTAAGTTTGGCTCTATGTATA
The DNA here is from genome assembly GCF_040938485.1 of Diadema antillarum. Lineage (NCBI taxonomy): Eukaryota > Metazoa > Echinodermata > Echinoidea > Diadematoida > Diadematidae > Diadema > Diadema antillarum. The sequence continues at coordinate 97,604 of NW_027272093.1, read as the reverse complement.
AACGCTAAATTGATATGATAGAACCTACTTAAAATCTAGCTAGTTAAGCGTAGGTGTGGAAATCGACATAGGGAGCACGGAAGCAACACTGGACAACAAAGACGACTGATAATTCAGACGAGAATATCCGGGGATAGTAAGAAAATACATGTACATTGTACCATGTTTTCACCACTGTAAATGTAGAATGCACAACATATTACTGTGCACTCCATAATTCAAATCAGTTTGCTTAATTATGGTGTCTATATGGGTACTTTATTGGCATATACACTCTAAGTGGCAATTGCAAGTTTTCACTTTTGTAAGAAATGCATCGCGATCACAACTTGATGGGTTTAGACGTGATACAATATTAATGCCTCAGTAATCATCCATATGGCACAATATTTTGCATGTAAACGTACTAGTGCAGCATCTTGCATTTGATGTTGAATCTTTATTCAAATGCCACGACTGATATCATTTATGCATGTATTGTTATATCAATATTAATTTTCTGTAATTTGAAACGTGTTTATTGCAACACCATTATGATTAGCATGTCTGTTATTTTCAAGCAGAAGTTGAGAATCATTGCATGACAATCAATAATTGAGAAAGGACCCCATGTCCTGTATTCTACTGGACTCAATTTAAAAATATTCAAAATCTACAAACCCAGCTGATTTTATTGTTTTTACAGCAAGAATGTCGGTATACACAACTTGCAATGTTATGAGAAAATTCTCCTAATACATCATTGATACAAACACAGTAGAGATGTTAGCAGACGTAGAGTCAAAATGACAAATTGAGAATTAAACAACAACAAAGAAAGATAAATAGATGTTCCCTTTTACTTCCACTAGTGTGTGGGAGGGTTGTAAGTTACATGTTTGTGTTAATTTAAGCACGCATCTTGATTTGGCGGTGCAAAATGGACCCCTTAACTTTTAATTCATTCAATAATCACTCTTGCGTATTCAATCGGTTGAAAAAAAGAACACTTCTTGAATTATTTTCACCTTTTTACCTTTATTTCCACATTGATAAATACTTCATTTGTAGGGAAAAATCGTTTTAAAGTTGGAATTTATTTATGCCATTCGATATACCGTTCCTCATTGTTGTTATGGGTTTAGTGTTTATCAACTCATATTTTGACAAGACATTCTGTAACAAGTACAAGTATAGTGAATAGTACTATACGGCACGAAGAGGGTCCAACTGACAGATTGAATAAAACAGGTTAGCATATTGTTGCTAGGTAATAAAGAGAATGGTTAGTTTCTTGAATAGTTCTGGTTTTGAGGTTGTCTTTTATATTGGACATTCAGAAAAAAAATCAATCCATTCATTCAATTAATTCAGGTCATGAGGCATGATACACTGCTCAAAGTATATAATTAATTGATTAAACGTAGAAAGTGATCGCTTATGCGTTTTTAAGTGCTGATATGAAGGGTAATGGTCGTGATATTAATGAACGGGAGGCAAGTATGTGTTCCACATAATTATTTATTTTTCTTGAATTATTTTCATCTTTTCGCCTCTAGTTCTTTTTATCTATTATTAGAATATCAATCTATTCATTCAATTAATTCATCTCGTGAGCCATGATACACTGCTCAAAGTAAATAATTTATTAATTAAACGTATAAAGTGATCGCTGATGCGTTGTTTAAGTGCTGATATGAAGGTCAATGGATGTGATGTTAATGAACGGAATGCAAGTATGTGTTCCACATAATCATTTATTTTTCTTAAATTATTTTCATCTTTTCGTCTCTAGATCTTTTTATCTATTATTTGAATATCAATCTATTCATTCAATTAATTCATCTCGTGAGCCATGGTACACTGCTCAAAGTAAATAATTTATTGATTAAACGTATAAAGTGATCGCTGATGCGTTTTTAAGTGCTGATATGAAGGTCAAAGGATGTGATGTTAATGAACGGAATGCAAGTATGTGTTCCACATAATTATTTATTTTCTTAAATTATTTTCATCTTTTCGTCTCTAGATCTTTTTATCTATTATTAGAATATCAATCTATTCATTCAATTAATTCATCTCGTGAGCTATGATACACTGCTCAAAGTAAATAACTTATTAATTAAACGTATAAAGTGACCGCTGATGCGTTTTTAAGTGCTGATATGAAGGTCAATGGATGTGATGTTAATGAACGGAATGCAAACTGTATGTATTCCACATAATTATTTATTTTTCTTAAATTATTTTCATCTTTTCGTCTCTAGATCTTTTTATCTATTATTAGAATATCAATCTATTTATTCAATTAATTCATCTCGTGAGCCATGATACACTGCTCAACGTAAATAACTTATTGATTAAACGTAGAAATAGTGATCGCTAATGCGTTTTTAAGTGCTAATATGAAGGTTAATGGATGTGATGTTATTGAACGGAATGAAAGTATGTGTTCCATATAATTATTCATTTTTCTTGAATTATTTTCATCTTTTCGTCTCTAGATCTTTTTATCTATTATTAGAATATCAATCTATTCAGTCAATTAATTCATCTCGTGAGCCATGATACACTGCTCAAAGTCAATAATTTATTGATTAAACGTAGAAATAGTGATCGCTGATGCGTTTGTAAGTGTTAATATGAAGGGTAATGGACGTTGATGTTAATTAAGGGGATGCAGGTTTGTGTTCCACATAGTTATTTATTTTCTTGAGTTATTTTTATCTTTTTCATTCCTTGATCTTGTTATTTATCTTTAAAATACAAATCTATTCATTCAATTAATCCATCTCATTAGCCATGATACACTGCTCAAAATCAATATCTTATTGATTAAACGTAGAAATGGTGATCGCTGATCAATGCGTTTTTAAGTGCTGATATGAAGGGTAATGGCCGTTGATGTTAACCCGTTGAGGACGGGATGATTTTGCTACAACACTCATTTCCCATAGACCCTTGCCCGAGTAATACTCGGGACTCGTCCTCAACGAGTTAATTAAGGGAATGCAGGTATGTGTTCCACGTGATTATTTATTTTCTTGAGTATTTTCTTTTCTTTTTCATTCCTAGATCTTGTTATCTATTATCAAAATATCAAACTATTCATTCTATTAAATTCACTTCATGAGCCATGATACAGTGCTCAAAATCAATATTTTTTTTATTGATTAAACGTAGAAATAGTGATCGCTGATGCGTTTTTAAGTGCTGATATGAAGGGTAATGGACGTTGATGTTAATTGAGGGGATGTAGGTATGTGTTCCATATAATTATTCACATTTCTTGAGTTATTTTCATCTTTTTCATTCCCAGATCTTGTTATTCATTATCAAAATATCAAACTATTCATTCAAAGGTAATTCAGCTCATGAGCCACGGTACACTGCTTAAAGTCACAATTTATTGATTAAACGTAGAAATACTGCCCTACTTTGGCAAAAGGAAGTGATATGTTTATGGATATTGACTTTTTTTTATTGATTTGGTATATTTGAGACATGCTCTATTTAACTGAAAATCCAAGTTACAATTTTACTAATTTTACCAATTTTTCCATTTCTGAGATATTCTGGTGGCAAAAAACTGTATGAAAAATGGCAAAAGGAAGCAAGTTGCAACCTCATGATTTGATTGTCACTTGGTTCCCTTTGAAAAATCATTTATATTTACACACAATCTAAATTACTTTGGCAAAAGGGAGCAAGTAACATCCTTATAATATGATTGTTACTTGCTTCCTTTTGCCAATTTTTTTTTATGTTTGCTACAAATCTATAATACTTTGGCAAAAGGAAGTAAGTAACATTCTCATGATATGATTGCCACTTGCTTCCTTTTGCAAGATTTTTCATGTTTGCTAAAAATCTGAAACACATTGGCTAATGAAAGCACGTTACAACCTCATATGACATGGATGTCACTTGCTTCCTTTAGCCAAATTATTTATATTTGCACACATTCTAAAATACTTCGGCAAAAGGAAGCAAGTGAAATCCTTATGATATGATTGTTACTCGCTTCCTTGCTACAAATCTATAATACTTTTGTCAAAAGGAAGCAAGTTACATAATAATGAGTGTCTATTGGAATATCAAAATTCTTCGAATTGTCATAAATGCATCACTATGACTTGCACGAACACCGACATTATTTCTCTTCACAAATTTCCAGGTTGAAGGGCCGACCCAAAAACATATTTTCTTCATTTGTACTCGATGTCACTTGCTTCCTTTTGCCAAAGTAGGGCAGAATAGTGATCGCTGATGCGTTTTTAAGTGCTGATAAGAAGGGTAATGGACATTGATGTTAATTAAGGGGATGCAGGTAATGTGTACCACATTACCTGTTTATTTTCTTCTATTTTAACTCATAACATGTGTATAAAAGTATAATTATCTCTTCTTTTAAGTCCGTTTAGATTATAACTAGCCGCCCACACATTGGCCCGAATTCACGAAGGAGGTACAAATGACACCACGGTTTAAATCATAGACAAAAACCGTGGGGCGCCAAGTGTCGCATGGAATATTCTTTCGTTACGAAATTGGTCATTTCGTCGACAAAATGACTGTTTCGTTATGTAAACGAAACATCATTTCGTGGACGAAATGTTCATTAAGTTACAAAATGTTGTCATTTCGTTACAAAATAATAATTTCATCGACGAAATGACTGATTTCGTAACGAAATATTCTGTCCGACACTTGGCGCTCCATGTTTTTGTCCATGATTTAAACCATGGTTTCATTTGCACCACCTTCGTGAATTTGGGTCATAGTGTGTAAGGGGGTATAAAGGAATCACGTGGATGGCGGGTAGCCGGGTGGTCGAACTGTTGCAAAAAATTTTATGTACCGAACTACATGTACTCTCTCATTTTTTTAGCAATTGACCCCAAATTTCGCAAATGTGACCGCTATCAAAGGTAGATGTGCTAGACACCTTTTTCGTCAGTATCAAACAATGCGTTGTCATGGCAACGGCAAATTTTTATAAAAAATTGTGGATTGAACTACTCTCATTTTTGGAGCAATTAGCCCCAGATTTGGCATGTGTGACCGCTGCTGTCAAAGGAAAATGTGCAAGATACCTATTTTGTTAGTATCGTATTATGCGTTGCCATGGCAACGTGATGGCAACGGTAAATTTTGTAAAAATCCTACAAAATGTTGTGGATCAAACTACAATGTGCTCTCTCATTTTTTGAGCGATTGACCCCAGATGTGGCATGTGTGTCCGCTATCAAAGATACACGTGAAATGCGACTTTTTCGTTAATATCCCAGCGCGTTGCCATGGCAACGGCAAATTTTTGTAAAAACTTGTGGATCGAACTACTTTCTCAATTTTTGAGCGATTGACTCCAATTTTGGCATGTGTAACAACCACTATCACAGGCAGATGTGCAAGATTTCATAATGCGTTGCCATGGCAACGGAAGATTTTTATAAAATCTTACAAAATGTTGTGGATCGAACTACAATGTTTTCAGTTTTGTAGCAATTCAGTTTGAATTTGAGATATGCGGTCGAAAATGTTTAGTTGTGCAATACACCTTGGATGGGTGTTAATAAATCTGTTGCCATGGCAACGAGTTTTTTTTTTATTTTTTTTAACCAACCGTACAAAAATGTGTGGATTAATCTAACTCCTTCAGTTTTTAAGCATTTAGCTTAAAAATTGGCACATGTGACCACTATGGTACGTAGATGTGCATATACTTACTCTTTTGTCATTGTTGATCAATGCGTTGCCCTGGTAATGGTATATTTTGAATGAAAATCATCCAAAAATATTGTTGATTAAGTTCAATCCCACAGTCTTTGAGCATCTGGCTTGAAATTTGGCACACATGACCACTATAGTATATAATCATAGATGTGCAAACTTAATCTTTAGTCAGTGTTGAACAATTCATTACCATGGTAACAGTTTTTTTAATTACTAAAAACATGCAAATATATTAGGGATTGAATTAACTCCCTCAGTCTTTGAGCATTTGGCTTGAAATTTGCATATTATTATGTGACTACTATAGCATATATACATGTACATGTGCAAACTTAATCTTTCGTCAGTGAACAATGTGTTGCCATGGTAAAAATCTTTGAGAATTTGGCTTGAAATTGGGCACATGCGACCACCATATAGTACAGAGATACGCAAACTTCATATTTCATTATCGTTGAACAATATATTGCCATGGTAACAGTGTATTTTGAATGAAAATCATACAAACATTTAGATTTTCCTGTCTCAGTTTTAGAGCATTTTGGCTTCAAATTTGGCACATGTTACCTCTACATTACCTAGAATGTTATGTGCAAAAATTATCTTTTGTCAGTGTTGAAAATGTGTTGCCATGGTAACAGTATATTTTGAATGAAAATGATACACTAATATTGTGAATTCAACTAAGCCCGTCAGCCTTTTAGCATTTGGCTTGAAATTTGGCACATGCGCGACGGCTATGATCGTTGTGCAAACTCCATTTTTCTTAACTCTGAACGTGCCATGGTCGCCGAACGGCGACCTTAGTCCTGACGTGCCATGGTCGCCGATCGGCGACTAAGAAGAGCGAGAAAAGCATTGATCATTTAAGTTCTTCTGGTACCGTAATGTGTTACACCAAGAAACTGTCAATGATATGTAGTGGTAGCTGATTAGCATAGCCATCATTTCCACTGAAAATGAGAGCATGCTTACATTAGAAAGTTTTGAGTAATTACATGATTTTTCAGCTAGATGTATTTTTTTTCGCGTCGAGCACACCCTCTGCGAGATGTGTATGGATCAAAAGTCTCATTGGTAAACCACACGTGTGTATGCTATTGAATCTGCGTGTATTGTCTATGCGGTTCCACTCGCATTGTTCCGCTTGGATGCTGTCCTGCGGGAAGCTCTTTTGATTTTGTCCCTCAAATAGGGTCAGCTTTCGTTCGTCGGTCAAGTCTTTCATTCTTTTGTTTTGGTGAACGTCACTAATCGTCCCCACGCTAGCATAGGAATTGCGCGCGGACAAAGACCTGCCGATTTCAATAGAGTACCTGGTACCCCCGCCCGTGTGTCCGCTTAGACAAAAGAAGGATTAGTAGGCTCTTCCTTCTCAAGTGGACAAAAGACACTCTTCCAGGGCCCGGGACAATCACTTCAGTTTCAAATACAGGATCTGGGACTAAAGGACTCAGATTTGGAAATGAATTACTGAGGCAGAAAGAAAAATTGCTAAGACAAAATAAACGGCTAGTATCTTTGGAATCATACAAATTCTAGAACGCAATTTTGTTATCATTTGAAAGAGGTGATGTTGCTCTAAAACTTTCTCACAGAGTCAAGGGAGCGTTCTATTGAAGAAAAAACACGACAGACTCTTTTTTTCCATACTACACAAACATTTCTAATAATTTTTCTGATGTATCAATTATTTCTGCAATATTTCAGGTTCAGATAGATATTATGGCAAACTGACTACATGACACGAAATAACAAACATTTCTTGATAATTGTTGTGTAGAACTCAATTCAAAACAGTCAATAGTTTCAGAGATATGGCGGTTTAAATTTCATTGTCAGTGCAGTTTCGAAACGTTCTGGCGTTAGGTAAAAACCTCTGGCACGTTAGAGGTGAACGTCACTAGTCGTCCCCACGCTAGCATAGGAATTGCGCGCGGACAAAGACCTGCACATTAAGAGTTAATGTCCTACATTGTGGTGCCATGGTAACACAATTTGAAAATCATAGAAATCATCCGTTTATTTATCTTGCTCACTCAGTTTTTCCGCACTTTACTTGAGATGTGGGACATGTGACGAACAGTAAATGTGCAATCACACATCGCCGGTTCAGATGGCGGTTCATAGGGCGGTTCAGCAAATCGCCGTGCTCCGCCAAAGACCGTGTTTACACCGTACACAAACCGTGGTCATCCGTCACTCATCCGCCATGAACCCCGAGAACTGCGGGGAACCGCGGGGAACACCCAGAAAAATTGAACATGTTTAATTTTTCGTGGCGGTCTTGGCGGTTTGAAATGGACCGTGTTCATATCGCCGTTCATCGTGTAAAGAACGGCATCCTCCGTGTTTGCACCGCAAAATCCGTGATGATACCGTGTTAACACCGCCATAATTTTCAAGCGAAAAGAAACAATGAACTTAAAAGAGAATAATGGCTCCGGCGACACTTCGTGGCGGAGCAATAAAAATGGAGAAAAAAAAAGCAAAGATGAACCCATAATCCAAGATCGGGTAAATATATTGAATGCTATACATGTAGTTTCTTTACTTCTTTAACACATATACAGAAAGAAATAAAGTTTAATGTTCAAAAAGTTGTTAGGTACGTTGAATTACCTCATTTACGTTAAAACCATCATTTACATTAAAAGGTGAGTTCATAATTTTTATTAAAGCTTAAAGGGTGTGTACAGTTCTGGTCGAGGTGAGAATTTAGCTTTTAACGTTTTGAGAGATATTCAGAAACCACTCAATGAGATGTCAAAGAGCATGCAATTCTAAGGGGTATCAACAGTTTATTTGATGAAAATCGGATTTGAAATGGCAGAGATATCCAAAAACAACGTGAAACAAAGAGATCCTAATAAAAGGCGAGGCCTGTCGCCTTTTATCATTATTACTTTTTTTTATATCTCAGCCATTTAAAAACCAAATTTCATCAAATAAACGTTGAATCCTTCTTGAAATTACATGCTCTTTCATATTTCATAAGAGGTTTCTCATTATCTCACTTAGGAATGTTCAAAACATGAATCCCCACCTCAACCAGTACTGTACAGGCCCTTTAACAGCTTACAGTTATACACAGAAGACTTATGTAAATATGTTATGTTGATACAGATAATATTATGTTGAAACTTAAGAGAGTAGAGGGAAAAGTAATGTTGAAACTTGAAAAAAAAAAACCACACCATTATGTTACGTGAACCTGTAAGAGGAAACTATGCACACATACTGTATAGACAGGGCAGAGCCAGGCAAAAACTGCCTTTTTTTCCAGTCAAGGTTTTCTCACTTGATTCTGGTACTTTAGACCATACTTAACAAAATAAGCTTCTGCGCCATCTTGAAATCTGTCCCAAATCCAAGATGGCCGCCAAATATCCAAAATGGCCGCCAGAGGACCTAAAAAGTGCCTTCTGTGGTTAAGATTTGTCTGGGGATGGGTTTTTTTTTACTCTATTTGATGATAAATGGTAAGAGGAATAAGATTCAGTGAATTAAAATTAAAATCAGTTTCTTTTTTATTGCGAAAATCCTACATGGCCGCCAGATGCAGCTCCCGAAATTAATAAATGTCATAATAACCGGAGGGCCAAACCCTAAAAACTTGCTTACTTAACAGATGAGTTCCACTCTCTCTACAAACTAAGTAGACCATGCTTATTTTCAAATTTTTATTGTAACAAACAATATTCCACTGGTCTACTTAAAAAAAATTTGTTGCGAAAGCCTCCAAATCCAAAATGGCGTCCAAGATGGCCGCCATATTTACTGAATTTACTATTTGAAAGATAGAATTTGATAGAAACATCAGATTTCAACAAATGTGATGTCATATGAAAGAGAATAAAATTTCCTACAAGTTGACACCATTTTTGTGGGCGATTGTGATAACTGAATTGAGATATAAAGGAAAAACACTCAAGTTTTGATATTTTTCTGAAAAAAGAAAACTCATGAAAATGCTTGATTCAGTATAAATCAGAAAAAGACTGAAGGATTATCTTGAACATGTTAAAGAATTTTGTTTAACATATAATTAATATTTGGAGAAAATTAGGGGTCAGTACCATATACGGTTCAGGAGTTATAATGTCTCAAACTTGAAAACTCACTATGTAAAAATGTCCACTTTAGCTGTGACAAGACCTTGTTGGTCGTAAAGAGAGTCTGCACTCGCCAAGACTACTACACGCACCACTGGCACTGACGCTTGTAGCAGTGCCAGTGGTGCGTGTAGTAGTCTTGGTGCGCGCAGACTCTTTTTGACAAACAAGAGTTTGTGCCTGCAAACTAACTTTTCATACCAAGTGGTAGCTCAGGTGACGCTGATCGTTATTATTTAAAAGTAGATTGTTCTGATATGTTTTTATGCCTCCGCCAACGAAGTGGCCGGAGGCATTATGTTTTTGGGTCGTCCGTCCGTCCGTCCGTCCGTACATATATACGTCAGGACGTCCGTCCCGTTTTGTTTTTGTCGATATCTCAAGAACCGTGTGGTGGTTTTACATCAAACTTGGTATGAGGATATATCCTGGGGGATAATACTTTGTTTGGATTTTAGGGTCATGGGGTCAACGGTCAAAGGTCACAGGTTATTTTGTGAAAAAAAGGTTGAAATTTCATGTTTTTCTCCATATCTCGCAAATGGTTAAAGGTATCTTCATAAAACTTAGTATATATATGCTTGTATCGATGGGCTGTGATTATCTAGGAAAGTTGGGGGCCATGGGTCAAAGGTCGGGGGGTCAAATGTCAAGGTCAACTCCTCAAAATATCACTACTTATATTTATGCAATGCCTGAAGGTTTGTTTTTTTAACTTGATGTATGCATGTATTACCAAATATATATTCTGTGGGAAGTTTTTGCCAAAAGGTAAAAAGTCAAAAGGTCAAGTGAAAGTGCTTAATTGCACTTTTTCTTCCATATCTCGAAAGTAACTCAAGGTATCATCATGAAACTTACATATGTATGCATGTTCTACCTGACAGTGATTCTCTTTGGAACTGTGAGGTCAAAGATCAAAGGCCAGGTTTAGATAATGCTATGTTACCATTAAAAATATACTTTTTCTCAATACCTTGAAAATTACTCAATGCATAAACTTATAAAAGGGTCAAAAGTCAAGTAAAAATCATCAGTTCCCCAAATACCTGCTCTCTGACGTTTTAATCATTCATCCAGTTGAACCTAGTTCTAGGAAAGTGAACATTCAGCACATTTGTGGCAAACCTGTCATTTTAATATTTTGCCAATTGTGTGAAACTGTCATCACACATTGTCAAGACATTGATTTGTGGCAAACCTGTCATTTTAATATTTTGCCAATCGTGTGAAACTGTCATCACACATTGTCAAGACATTGTACTATAGACCTATTAGGAGAACCATGCATTATGGCGGAGGCATACCAGTCGCCGTAGCGACATTTCTAGTTTTTTATACTAAGCTGTCAAGAGTTATCAATGTTATGGTTTCTTGAAAAGAAATGGTGATATCTCCGTATGTTTTAGGCTTCATCATATATATATATATATATATATATATATATATATATCTTTTTTTTGACATGGTAGAATGTTTTGTGATACAACTAACCTGCACATATAAATCGAATGTGATATCTCGGCGTAGCCAGGATTTCATCTTAGGGGGGGCGGTTAGTGTGCGAGGGAGCGAAGCGACCGAGCCCGAGCGAGCGGAGCGAGCGAGGGGGGGAGGGTGTGGGAGGGGGGTGTCCCCCCTCCCACGGTGAGAACTTTTTGCATTTTGATGTTGTAAATGGTGCAATTTGATGCATGTTTTTGCGCGTTTTATCGACGTGAGACAGTTCCACTTGTTTAAGGTAGCAGTTTATTTTGATGTAGATTATCATTGAACAATTTGCCTATAAAATGGTATAATTTAAATACACTTCTTGTATTAATTCTTTTCACTGAATATCATGAACGCGACTGAACCCGAGCGAGCGGAGCGAGCTAGGGGGAGGGGAGGGTGTGGGAGGAGGGTGTCCCCCCCTCCCACGGTAAGAACTTTTTGCATTTTGATGTTGCAAATGGTGCAATTTGATGCATTTTTTGCGCGTTTTATCGACGTGAAAGTCCCACTCGTTTAAGGTAGCAGTTTATTTTGATGTAGATTATCATTGAACAATTTGCCTATAAAATGGTATAATTTAAATAAACTTCTTGTATTAATTCTCTTCACTGAATATCATGAACGCGACTGAACCCGAGCGAGCGGAGCGAGCGAGGGGGGGAGGGGAGGGTGTGGGAGGGGGGTGTCCCCCCCCCCCCCCTCCCACGGTAAGAACTTTTTGCATTTTGATGTTGCAAATGGTGCAATTTGATGCATGTTTTTGCGCGTTTTATCGACGTGAAAGTCCCACTCGTTTAAGGTAGCAGTTTATTTTGATGTAGATTATTATTGAACAATTTGCCTATAAAATGGTATAATTTAAATAAACTTCTTGTATTAATTCTCCTCACTGAATATCATGAACGCGACTGAACCCGAGTGAGCGGAGCGAGAGAGGGGGGAGGGGAGGGTGTGGGAGGGGGGTGTCCCCCCTCCCACGTTTAGAACTTTTTGCATTTTGATGTTGCAAATGGTGCAATTTGATGCATGTTTTTGCGTGTTTTAACGAGTTGAAACAGTCCCACTTGTTTAAGGTTGCAGTATATTTTGATGTAGGTTATCATTGAACAATTTGCCTATAATATGGTATGATTTAAATACACTTCAGGGCTTTTTACACTTGTGTTTCTTAACCCCGGACTTTCTCTGACCCAGGACTATCGTTAGTCCCGTACCAATTTTTCAGCTTTTTACACTCGCCAATTAGTCCCGTACTATCTCTTGTCCGGGGCTAAGGAGAAAACTGACCTTTTTACACTCGTATTTCTTAGCCCCGGACTTTCCAAACCACATGAATATTCATAATTACGCTGTGTACTGTACACGTACACGCACGCACCGGCAGCACTTGATTGCCTCGTTTCTGATTGGTCAGTGAGGGTCGGACTTCGTCTCCGTCGCTTAGCCCAGGATTATTTTTTCGTTCTGTTTACACTCACTTGCTTGGCACCGCAATTGCGGTGCTACCCCCTGCTATTTTGCAGGGCCAGATAGTACCGTACTATCGGTGGGGCTAGCCCACTTTGGCAAAAACGAGTGTAAACAGAAAGTGGGCTAAGGATAGTCCCGTACCAACGGTGGGGCTAAGGCCCCCCCCCCCCCCCCCCCCCCCTTAGCCCCACCGTTGGTCCGGGGCTAAGCAAAATTGTACAAGTGTAAAAAGCCCTTTCTTGTATTAATTCTTTTCACTGAATATCATGAACGCGACTGAACCCGAGCGAGCGGAGCGAGCGAGGGGGGGGGGGGGAGGGCGTGGGAGGGGGTGACCCCCCTCCCACGGTGAGAACTTTTTGCATTTTGACGTTGCAAATGGTGCAATTTGATGCATGTTTTTGCGCGTTTTATCGACGTGAAACAGTAACACTTGTTTAAGGTATACCATAGCAGTATATTTTGATGTAGGTTATCATTGAACAATTTGCCTATAAAATGGTATCATTTAAATAATCTTCTTGTATTAGTTCTTTTCACTGAATATCATGAACGCGACTGAACCCGAGCGAGCGGAGCGAGCGAAGGGGGAGGGGAGGGTGTGGGAGGGGGGTTTCCCCCCTCCCATGGTGAGAACTTTTTGCATTTTGATGTTGCAAATGGTGCAATTTGATGCATGTTTTTGCGCGTTTTATCGACGTGAAACAGTAACACTTGTTTAAGGTATACCATAGCAGTATATTTTGATGTAGGTTATCATTGAACAATTTGCCTATAAAATGGTATCATTTAAATAATCTTCTTGTATTAATTCTTTTCACTGAATATCATGAACGCGACTGAACCCGAGCGAGCGGAGCGAGCGAAGGGGGAGAGGAGGGTGTGGGAGGGGGGTTTCCCCCCTCCCATGGTGAGAACTTTTTGCATTTTGATGTTGCAAATGGTGCAATTTGATGCATGTTTTTGCGCGTTTTATCGACGTGAAACAGTCCCACTTGTTTAAGGTTGCAGTATATTTTAGTGTAGATTATTATTGAACAATTTGCCTATAAAATGGTATCATTTAAATAATCTTCTTGTATTAAACAATTCTTACACTGAATATCATGAACGCTGTCTGTTCAGCAATCAAACAGAAAAAGCACAGGGTGTAGATAGGGGCATATCCCCTCCCACACGAAGGTGATTTTGCGTTTTCAGACCTGAAATTCAGCGATCATGACTAATTTGTGTAAATTTTTGGTGCAATACTTTTTCATCGAAGTGAAATCACGGAATTTAGCTCTTATTCCGAATGTACACCATCTGTATGTATAAAGTCTAGTGAGGTAGAGCTTAGGGGAAGGGGGATTCCCCCTCCCGCTCGCGGAGTTTTTGCGTTTTTAGAATTGAAATAAAGCGATCTGGGTATAGCCACAGTCTTTTTCTATGCATGGCGGAAGGGGGGGGGGAGGGGCGGGCGAGTGTTATCTCCACCCTTCTCTTCCGATGGAGCTTTTGCCTTTTTAAGGTTGAAATTGAGATATCTCGTATACGCATATTTGATGGAACCAACATTTGGGAAATCAAAAAAAAAAAAAAAAAAACTGATGGGGCGGGGGGACTGAGGGAGGAAAGGGTCGATTAAAAGGGGAAATTCCCCTTATACATGAGGGAACCTTGAGTTTTTCGGAATATAAGTGATAAGTCTTGTGCACTCAGAATTATCCATATTTTTTTTTTTTAATCTAAAAAGTGTACTAAGCTAGGGAAAGAGGCACAGAGGGGGAGGGTTTGGGAGGGGGATACCCCCTCCCAAGCACGAGAAATTTTGCATATTTTGAATTGAAATTCAACGATCTGGTGCACACTTTGAGTGAAATATTCAAAAAATATCTTATTTGATGAAAGGTTCAAAAGGAGACCCGCTTCATGTGCATGCATACAATATACACGCATTTTTTTTCCGCCTCCCAAATCCCCGGTCCAAATCTTAGGGGGGGCGACCGCCCCCATCGCCCCCCCCCCCCTGGCTACGCCAGTGTTTAGATCCGATGGTAAACGATACCTTTAGTGTGTTGCGTCAGAGTCAAATCTTGATTAATAATTTGATATGTTTTTAGAATTTCTTGTATTGCTGTCTATCATATATAGTGTCTTTGTTTAAACCATATTGAGGGTTTACTTATTTATTTTTTTTTTGGGGGGGGGGGGGTGGAGCTCATTTTAGTGTTTGGGTAAGGCCCGATCTTTGATTTGAAAAAGAAATGCTTCTGTATCAAAGATATGCTTTTGTACTTGTATGTTACTCTGCTGTTGTAGAAACGTGAATGATGATGGCATATGTGCAATAATATCTGATCCGTACATGTTCTTGAAAGCCCTTCTGATCCGAGCACCACCCCCCCCCGAAAATCCGACATGGCGGCAATTTCTCAAAGTTGCTTTTAAATGTGTTGTGCGAAATTACTTTTTAGTATATTGTTCAAATAACACTGTCCAGAATGATTATTCATGCTGTATATTCACATTTCTGAGGGGCCCACATTCTACAAGACTTGTCTTTTTAGTGGGTCCCTCCATTTTTCGAATTATCTACAATGTTTACTTCCTTCAAATCACTCGAGTTTTATGATACTCTGTAATGATTGTAAGGTGCTACAATTATTGTATTCTTTTCGTCCTACATAATTTTGAGCACCTGATTTTCTGTTACCAAAAAAGAAGATGTGATGTTTATATGTTCTTGTCAAAAAATGAAATAAAACATTGAATTGAATTGAATTGAATTGAATTGAATTGACTTTACAAATAAGCATGCTGAAAGTGTATTCACTGTGAATAGATTTTTCTTACATCGTTTTAGGCTGATTTCATGTGGGTTATGGTGTCAAAAATTGAATTGAACTAATGCCATTGGTAGATGCTTTCACATTTTAGATATCAGGATCACTCGAGAGTGGAAATGTTCATTTTCATTCCTTTTAGAGTGATCTCAGGGATCACTCAAAGAGTGACGAGTGATCCCTAAGGTAACTCTAAAATGAGTGAAAATGAAATTTTCACTCAAAATTCACTCCAATTTTACTTTAAATTTACTGATTTCCGTTATTAACTCCTTCAAAAATAAAACTTCCACTCGATTTTTTTTTTCTTTTTCGGAGTAGAAAATCACTGGTAAATCTCCATAAAAACCCATGACGGTTTGAAATAGCACTACAATGTTCAAAATATATAAAAACTATAAATAGATAGCACAACAGACAAAATTGTACCAAAATTAAAATAATACATTTAATTTGGCGCAATAAACTATGTCAGCTTTGATGGCCTGCAATCTTGAAGTTTTTGAGTGATTGATCCAAATTTTGTTTTAAACTTTCTATAGCATGGTTGTTTCAAGCTTCTACCTCTATTTGAAAAACATTTTTTGCTTCATCTCATCTGCTCCAGAACAATCTACATGTGTACTTTGAAATGATAGCGATCGGCGTCACCTGAGCTACCACTTGGTATGAAAAGTTAGTTTGCAGGCACAAACTCTTGTTTGTCAAAAAAAAAGTCTGCGCGCACCAAGACTACTACACGCACCACTGGCACTGCTACAAGCGTCAGTACCAAGTTTGATGTAAAACCACCACACGGTTCTTGAGATATCGACAAAAACAAAACGGGACGGACGTCCTGACGTATATTATACGTACAGACGGACGGATGGACGACCCAAAAACATAATGCCTCCGGCCACTTCGTTAGCGGAGGCATAAAAACATATCAGAACAATCTACTTTTAAATAATAACGATCAGCGTCACCTGAGCTACCACTTGGTATGAAAAGTTAGTTTGCAGGCACAAACTCTTGTTTGTCAAAAAGAGTCTGCGCGCACCAAGACTACTACACGCACCACTGGCACTGCTGCAAGCGTCAGTGCCAGTGGTGCGTGTAGTAGTCTTGGCGAGTGCAGACTCTCTTTACGACCAACAAGGTCTTGTTACAGCTAAAGTGGACATTTTTACATAGTGGGCCAAAACCATTAAAAATGTACAATTCAGGTTTTGAAATTTTGAAAAAATAAAGTTTTCTCAAAAACATTCCGACAACGAAAAATTGCTAGAGGATACACTGAATTTCAACTTAAACAAAAATGAGCAACAAATGTTGCAAACTTTTTATGTTCTGAAATTTGAAGCTGAACATGAAAATTTCACCACTGTAACTTACGTTACTGCGCTTATTTTTCTTTGACCATATTCATTCTGTTTAGGGATGGACAATGCAACTATCCTTCTATTGGTGGATAGTTTCGAAGATATGACCATTCTTATTTCAATGTGCCTGCTATATTTTTCATTCATTTGATGAGTTACTGTAACCGTGAATTAAGATATTGATAGATATGATGGAGGTTGTTAACTATGTAAAGTTAGATTGTTTCCTATATTTTTTTTATTCGTACACATAGAACTTGCAGAAAACTGCCAAATGATTTTAGATGGATTTGTCCTACACATATTCTCAAACAATCTCAGTAACCATATGACAAATGAAAATGTGACTGTTTAAACCTTGGTAACGTTTGTTACACATATGAGTCACGTATGTTACACAAATATATTAAACACTAAAAAAGAAGATAAATCTTAAGAGTTCTAATAAATATCAAGAGTACCAGCGTTGCAAGACCTTCAGTACTTCTGGAAGCAGATTTATTTAATTGCCGTCTGATGTTATCGTCCTTATAGTATAATGTACCATACATTTGGCCTAATATGAAAAATTGGAATAAGATATTTAAATTTCAAGAGTTTATTTTGTCTGAATATTATGAGTTTCACTGAAAAATTACCTGTTGAAGTGCCCTGTTTAAAACCAAAGGAATGCATTTATATAAGAGTCACTAAAGACATTGTCAAGAACCCCTAAAATGTATCAGTGTGTACTTTAAACAATTGTAACGTATGTTTCAAATGTTTCCAGATTGAAATATTTATCACTCGAAAGTGGAGATGCATTGGAAAGGGCATTAAAAAGGAATGATGCATCGCTAAACAACATTGCACAGTGTGAGTGCACAAGCTGGTCAGCACTTAACTGTTTAGCATATCAAAGTTTACATCAATAAGGTATATGAGGCATAAGAGTGAACAATGTGAAATAAATCACAGCGAGCCCATGAAGTTTAAAATGCAAACACCAGCACTGCTTTATGATTAATAATGCATGATTATCACGAGTTTCATTAATGAACAAACCATGCATTAGTGTTGCTTAAAGCGTACAGATTTCTTGGCACATTATTCAATAATGTGCCATGGTAAGTTTTAAGCAACAATAATGCATGGTTTTGGTAATAGTCACAAAAATACAGAATTATGAACAATTGAAGAGTGGTCACGTAAATAGACAGTTTTCTCACGGTTTTAGATTGAGAGTATAACTGACCTATGACACACTAGTCTATAAAGACAACAATGGTAAACACAAAAAGGCGCATCTTTCATAATTTGGATGCCCCCTTGTTTTATTCTTTTTTGGGGGGGGGGGAGGGAGGCAATGGAAAAGGCATAGAAATGTCAGAAGAACAAATTGCAATTCTTCTATTTCCATCACATAGAATAAAAGTTCGGTGACATATAAAATGTCTTCAGTGTATATTACATCATTGTAAAAGACAACTGTAAACTCACAATCTGGTATTTTTCTGCAAAAGGTAACTTTCAATAAAAGGTATAGTGGGTAAGCCAGTGTAGGAGAGAATAATGCAAAAGTGGCGAGTTGTATTAGAGTGAAATTATATAAAATTTGGTATAAGAGCGTTAGTATGACGCTTTTTTCTATTTTCTTGGTTAAACATCATATTTTCATTAATATCTCGGAAGAGTTTAGATTGGGTAGAAATTTTTATGAATGATTTTCGGTGCATAAACAAGGAAATTTACATACATTTCATCCTTTCAATTTGATATCTACAAGCCAACACTTTTATCCAGTACCTTTCATTGTAAAGCATACATAAGTATACATCATTAGCAAAATTTTTAATTTGTGAATCAATTTCCTTGTCAATCCATGTCAATCAAGTCGACATTATCACCTTCCCTTTGCTGAGATCGGTTTAAGTCTTCTTTTATTTTCTTGCCGAAGGCTCTGTGCTTTTTAACTCTTTCATTTTTTTATCTGCGCTCTTGTTTTTCCCAACTCTTAAGATTTTCCACAGGAACGTAATACTTTTTTTACACGTTGTTTCTCGGATTTACTCGCTCTAAAAAAAATAAAAAAAAACAAGTGAAAGTATTCACCACTCTTAACGGAGTGAATAAAAAAAAGAGTGAATTTAGAGTGAAAATGTTCATTTTCACTCTTTTTAGAATGACCTCAGGGACCACTCCTAAATCTTCGAGTGATCCCTGAGCTCACCCCAAAATGAGTGAAAATGAACTTTTTTCACTCAAAATTCATTCCAATTTTACTCTAAATTCACTCTTTTTTTTGTATTCACTCCATGAAGAGTGAATATTTTCACTCAATTTTTTAAGAGAGTAAGGAAGGCTTCTTCTCCAATCTTTTCCTTTTTCCTTCTTCAGTAATCGGCCTGAATCTTGGCTCTTGATTTTCCCATTTTGACCTCTTGGATCCCAAGGAGTAATGATAGGATTCCCTTCACAGAGAAATAAGAAAATCCATACTGCAAATCAGTAATAAGATATTCTTACATAATTACGTAACCTACGTTACCTCTAATTTCAAGGAATGAAGTGTCACATAATGAATTTGGTAGACTACAATCACTATAACTTTGAAGTAAATGATATGATAATTAAAATGAAAACCATTATTTTCATCATTCATATATCATTAACATACATATTGGATTGATTTTGAAAGAGTGATTGAAACCTACGTTACCAGGGTATTCAGGGCCTCATTGACAATGATTATCGCCAAAAAGAATGGTTAATTCAAGCCTAAAAGTTAAATATGTTTTTCATCTGTTTATGTATGGACATTAGTCTTTTTTAGTATAAAGCTTTGGTGAAAAGTACGACAGTGTACATGCAGATGTAAAATTGAAACCTACGTTACCTTAAGTGAAACCTACGTTACAACATTGACCCTATGTTTAGGTACCTTAATGTCGTATAAATATCTGAGTGAGATGTAAACTTGTTATTCTCCTCGACAGAACAAACACCAAAGTACTTGCTTATAGTAAAAGTGTACCAATATTTGAATGTAATTACGCTAAACATGACTTTGAAAATATATATACCGTTTGCTCAGATACTGAGAAAGATCTCGTGCAGTCCATTCCCTGTGAGTCGTCAACGTGATGCGCCATTTTGTCGCAAGGACTGTTTCTAAGCAACTATGGAGTAAGATGGTTCTAGATAGCACTTGTTATCGATGAATGGTTGCAATGTTAGTGAATCTAATTAAGATTATTTTTTCGGGGGTAACGTATGTTTCAGTAACGTAAGTTAAATCTGACCTTCGATGTGAATTTTTCAAGCGATTAGTAATGGCTCATAATTGAAAACTCAGTGGAGAGATTGGGGTACCGTATGCCTATGTTTGGTATCTTCCTTGTAACATTTTCATTTTTAATTTTCCATAGCGGTGGTAACGTATGTTTCATTTCTTAACCATACGGTCTGAAACATGTTAGTGCTTGAAGCTTTTTCTCTGCAGCAGATAACCAGGTGGCACAACTATTGTTTACAGCATTGGACGAGACATTTTCTAAGTTTTTAGGACAGATAATTCACAATTTCAACCCCAGGGAATGTTTTAAAGGAAAACTTGAAATCATGGTAACGTATGTTTCACAGGCCTTTGCGACAATTTTGACTTGTAAAATAATTCAACTGAATAGTTTTCAATTACATTTCTTTTTATTCTAACGTGTAGGCAAATGGCTTAATTTGCCTTAGAACAAGTTTTAATGAAAAAAGATCATGCTTTCATTTGCATAATAGTAACATATCGGCAAAACTATTAATTTGCGACATGCTGTTTTTGGCGGGTTTACCATCCTTATGAATGCATAACTTCCGAAAGAATCATAACTGGATGTTCAAATTCTCGGCAGTTCTAGTTAACAATGTACTAACGGTAACTATTACCCGAAACTTATGACAATCGGTCGTTGCTTTCTTTTTTCTTTGGTAAAACTATTGCGACAAGTATTTCACTAAATTGTACATATTTAGTGGTTTTGAACCTAGTG
This sequence comes from Diadema antillarum, assembly GCF_040938485.1. Classification (NCBI taxonomy): domain Eukaryota; kingdom Metazoa; phylum Echinodermata; class Echinoidea; order Diadematoida; family Diadematidae; genus Diadema; species Diadema antillarum. The sequence continues at coordinate 76,602 of NW_027272093.1, read as the reverse complement.
AGTTTTCAAGTTTGAGACATTATAACTCCTGAACCGTATATGGTACTGACCCCTAATTTTCTCCAAATATTAATTATATGTTAAACAAAATTCTTTAACATGTTCAAGATAATCCTTCAGTCTTTTTCTGATTTATGCTGAATTAAGCATTTTCATGATTTTCCTTTTTTCCAGAAAAATATAAAAAAATGAGTGTTTTTCCCTTAAAATCTCAATCCAGTTATCACAATCTCCCACAAAAATGGTATCAACTTGTAGGAAATGTTATTCTCTTTCATATGACATCACATTTGTTGAAATCTGATGTTTCTATCAAATTCTATCTTTCAAATAGCAAATTCAGTAAATATGGCGGCCATCTTGGACGCCATTTTGGATTTGGAGGCTTTCGCAACAATTTTTTTGAGGTAGACCAGTGGTATGTTGTTTGTTACAATAGAAATTTGAAAATAAGCATGGTCCACTTAGTTTGTAGAGAGAGTGGAACTCACTCGTTAAGTAAGCGAGTTTTTAGGGTTTGGCCCTCCGGTTATTATGACATTTATTAATTTCGGGAGCTGCGTCTGGCGGCCATGTAGGATTTTCGCAATAAAAAAGAAACTGATTCTAATTTTAATCCACTGAATCTTATTTCTCTTACCATTTATCATCAAATAGAGTAAAAAAAAAACCATCCCCAGACAAATCTTAACCACAGAAGGCACTTTTTAGGTCCTCTGGCGGCCATTTTGGATTTTGGGCGGCCATCTTGGATTCGGGACAGATTTCAAGATGGCGCAGAAGCTTATTTTGTTAAGTATGGTCTAAAGTACCAGAATCAAGTGAGAAAACCTTGACTGGAAAAAAAGGCAGTTTTTGCCTGGCTCTGCCCTGTCTAGTATATGCTTCTTTGATAATGTATAATGTACATAATTATGTCTTTTTATTGACTATTGTTAAAGATCATCATTGCCGTTCTTATAAAGCGCACAATACCTTTGACAAGGTCTCTATGCGATTAAGAGGGGGAACAAGAAGATAAACAGGAAAAGGTAATTTCAGAAACAGCAACATGCTGCATTAATCATCATTTACAATCACTATGTTGCTATTTTAACAGATAAGTTTTCAAAAACATTTTGGACTTATTGATGGACCTTGCATGTTTTATCACTTTGGGTGCTGTTCCACAATTCTGGGGCGGCATAAACTATCGTTTGTCATAGTAGTTTGTTGTAATGGATCGAGGGTATCACATACAGATTCCCCTTACGATTTAGGAACTCTCATAGGCTGATATTTCACAAGGAGCTCTGAAAGGTAAGAAGGAGCAATTTTGTGAAAACATGTATAAACAAGCAACAAGATCTTAAATTCAATACGCGAAATAATTATGTGAAAACTTAAAAAAGAAAAAGAAAGATGTTGAAACAAGCAAATACTTGTACATCACTCGATAAAATAACCTGCAAATGAAGAGGAATCTTTGGAAGCTTCGTTGGATTCTGCTTTGATATGTATGTCATTTAATGACAGTTAATACAGATATTTTAAAAATTAAAAGAGAGAAAAAGCACGTTGAAACTTGAAGATAATCGCTTGTTGCATCACATATCAATCTGTAAAACACAGGGGGCTACAACGTTTCATAATTTCTTTAAAATTGTGTTTAAGTAACAAAGCAAAACGCTCCTTGTTGAAAGCCATTGAGGACAAGTGAAAGGGCTCTGATTGCATCCAACTACATGGCCTTGGTATGGACTCCTCCACCTTCCGGGGAGATCCGTGTTCCTTACGCGTCAATGCGCGTTTGCTCCGTGTTCAAAACGTGTTGAGAACGTAGTCGCATCGCTCAAGTGCTTTCCGCCATCATTGGGACACGGTTCACGGCGGTTTGAGAACCGCCATGAACCGCCATCTAAACCGGTGATGTGTGATCGCACCATAAGCAATACATTTATTCACGGTTGAACAGTGCATTACCATGGTAACATTTTCTTTTTTCTCATTAAAAAGTATAAAAAATCCTGTTTGAGCTAATTCCCTCAGTTGTAGGTGGGGGTATATTAATCACAGTGAGTGATAGTTCCAGTTACAACTGTTGGTACAATAAGCTGACACTGTAATTTTGAAATGAAATGTCAATTCTTAAATACTAAATTTCCGTTAAATGTTTGAAATGTAAGCACATTTTTGAGTCTGAAAAAAAAAAGTGTTAAATATCATTTTGAATTGCTTTGTCAAATGTCCATATTTCTTTGTCAGCGAAGAATGAAAAAGATATGAAGCATTTTTTAAAGCAAGAAAATGATTTGTGGGGATCAGTTTGATCATGTTTTTGTACATTCTTTATTTAACCTTTATCATTATGTGGATTTGTTTTTGTTTTGCTAGTTATTTTTATGGACGAATGAAAGAAATGAGAATTCTTTTAGAATATGAAGTACCCTATATGATAAAAAAAGACTAAATTTGGGGGATGAGATAGGCATGAAATTACTTTAGGGAGAGAGAGGGAGAGAGAGAGAGAGAGAGAGAGAAAGAAAGACAAAGTGGACTTTACCGTAAAACAAAGTCTGCATGTGACGTTGAGACGTTAATCATGACTGTGAGTAAGGTGAAACATAGAATTACGCAAGAAAAAAGGCTCAGTATATACAGTGTATTGGATTTCACGTACAGAATGAGGTAACAAAAAAAAAAAAAAAACCTGAAATAATAACAACACTGCTTGTTCATTACTACATGAAATGGTTGTTCTTGTGATATAGCCGGGATTTATAGGTTTTTTAGGGTTTATAACAAAATAACACATTTTCAAAACATGTATTGCGAAAATGTTTACATTTTCACTGTAAAGGCTGCACGAATGATTGAAAGTAATTTTTGGAGATTACAACACGCGTGAATACCAAATTGTTATGAACAAGGCGCACGTACAGCATGTTGTGTGGGCGTGCAATGTGCCAATTCTCGAGAAACAACGTTTTGCGTGTGACTTCGTTCACGAAATGGCACAAATGTTTGCAACTTTATGGTGTTAATATATTGTCTCCTCGATATGGAAAAAAAAAATCATAGTAGTTGGTGGAAAAAAAAAAAACAACGGAAAAAAAAAAAACCTTCTTGCTTGCCTGGACAATAAATAAATAGAAAAAAAAAAACATTGCAAGAGCAATTTCAATATCGTATCTTAAGAAATCCTCATATTGTACTCGCGAATACACAGGACACACTAGGCGCGCGACCCAATGTGCCACTTCGTAGACAAAATCGAACTGTAGCGGTTTATGCGTATGATTTCGTCCACGAAATGACACCATTTTTTTTTCCTGCCTCGCAGTCGCAATACTTCACCTTCATTATTTGAAATTGGCATGTGACTGTAAAGAAAAAGTTGTGTCCTCTTTCCGTTCATGTGCAATTTATCAAGTTCCATTACAGAAACCCACTCGCAGAGCTACCAAGTCTCACGCATTCTGCGTGAGACCCAAGCATTTAGGGGTCGTCTCACGATCTCACGCACGGCACCCATTTTTCTCACTCATTGGGAGAAGTCTGCAACTTGGGCCTATGATAATGAGCAGAGCTCAAAAGATTAAAGTGATAGTTGCAATTGAAGGTATATTTCCCTTTTGTCTTTCAAAATAAGTAAAAAGAAATGGTCACTTTAAGTATGCACCTGATCGCATCATTAAGAGCTAAAAATTGAAAAAGCTCCCTACCGTGGGAGGCCACAGGAGGGAAAAACCCCTCCCACATCCTCGCTCGCGCGCACATTCGCGTGCCGAGATGCCGAGCGATGCCGAGTCATGAAAATCTCACTCATACAAATTTTTTGAACTTGGCATCCCTGCACTCGACTTGACGATTTCAAAAATTGTAAAACTTTGATTGCGTTTTTTAGAAACATGGTTTTCGTCAACCACGCGCTAACGTGCCACTTTGTGGTGTCAGCGACGAATAATGTGCACATGGGTACACATGACTTTAATTTTTTCTCAGTTGGCTGGTCACTTAACTTGGTTTCCACGCGATATTAAATGCATACGCTTTCATAAACATTCACAGACATCTGCGTCTTATTTATGCTCACTTAATTTATTTCAATAATGTTTCCAACACCTCGTATCTCTACACACAGCATTTCATGCTGCTGGCGTTAAGTTCTCCTTGCATGCTATCAATCTTCCATACAGCTTTCACAAAAACAAATGAGCGTTCATAATACAAGCACCTGCTCGATGAATGTATATGGGGGAGGGGGGGGGGGGAACTTTCCCGGACCAGTGCCAACCTTCAAACATTGTAATATTAAAGGGGGAAAAAAGACATGTCAATTTGTTTTCATATTGGCACTGGATCTTCATTGAAATCATATTATGTACACCGTTTTGTTTTGTTGGTCACTCTTTACAGCCATTCAGTTTGCAAATCAGTATTCAATGTGACATTGACTTGGATGTTGGATAAACTGTCAAAATCAATTACACTGTGTATAGGCAGCCTTAGTTTCACAATGCCTTTAACCCTATTCTAACTGGGGGGGGGGGGGTCAAATTGACCCCCCCCCCTCGACGTTTCGCACCACAATTTCGCAACGCGCAAAGATTTTGCCGCGTCGTTTCACACTTTTTTCATTGAAGTCTCCCGCATATTTTGAGACCAAATTTGCGACGTCCGGGTACACTGTTTTGAAGTTACGTAATGTTTTGCATATGCATGTTAACCAAAAAACAGCTCAAATTCATGATATCGTGTGCAAATCCAATGCAAATTGTGTTTTTTGGTTAAATTGATATAAATTAGATTATTTCAACTTTAACCATTGAAATTAATCAATTCTAGTGTAGATAAGCCTGAAAAAGTGCCTGCAACCATTTTGGCAAAAAAACAATAGAAAACAAAAGGTCGAAAAAACATTAAAATACAGAAGAAATTAACAAAACAATAAAAAAACAAAAGAAATTGATTCCGATTGTGCTATTTTTTTACACGAAAATTGTTTGATGTGTCTTGAGGAATTCTGACACAAAAATTTAGCAATCCTCCAGTCTTTTTAATGGAGTTATAGGGGAAAATATGATTTCATGCACAAATTTGCATAATTAATTTATTACAAGTAGAAAGGCAATATTTTTCTATTGTATGACCATGTAATCTTGTAGTTGACATCCAGCTCTATTTTCAGGCAAAATTTCGCGGCGATCGGCGACCGAGATCTGAAGGGGGGGGGTCAAATTGACCCCCTGAGTAAAAACTTGGTCTCAAATAGCCCAGTTAGAATAGGATTAAATACTACTACATGTACGTACCTATAAGGCAAAATAATAATAATATTAATAATAATAATAATAATAATAATTTGCACATGTGCAAAATACAATGTAGCTGTTCCCAATAGAGCTCACGTTGTCCATTCTAGAAGGGGGCTTGTCATAATTATCATTAGCATCGCTGCTATAATAGCTGACTAATAACTGGCTACAAGGAGTCTGACTAATGAGTCAGCCTGATTATACACCAGACATGTCCTAAATGACTTAGAATACAGGACGTAAAAATGACAATTGCTTTATTATGTCAGGATCTTCAACATATCAGGGTAAACAAGCAAAGAATTGAGAGTTGGGATCTACAAATCCATCTAGTCCTTGGCTGTTCTATCGAACTTTTTACAATTGTACAATGGATTAACAAGGTTCAACTGTATTTGGTCTCATCTGGGCTGACTCAAATCAAAGAACACCTGAGGAAGGCCACAAGTGAAACGATCAAGACGTCCAAATATTGCCACCCGGGAATGGGTGGGGGAGAGGGACTTACAGTTAATAGTGACAATGAGTGATGAAAGCAGTAAACATTTTGTACATCTGATGACTGATATTCTCTCATTGCTGTTTGACATTTCTGTCATATTGTGATACATTGTACACGTAGATGTAGGTGCACTTTCAAGACTGTGAGTCATGACCAGAATTTACTGGACGCACTCTGAATAATATCCAACATGTAAATGTGTATCTATATTCATGCCATGGCAGCTACAGAGAGAGAAGGAAATCAATGCAATATGCTTACAATATATCCACTAGATGCAAAATTCTTTTGGAAGTTTAAGTGCCAGCAAGCAGTTAGTATCCACACTGAAAAACACTTCTTCTTTTATATCTGTTTTGCCTGGATACCGTTAATTTATTTCTCACTGCCCTGGCATAGCAGGGCATATCACCATAAGAAAGGTGAAGAGTTCATTCCTGTTTGGAAACAATCAGCTCCTGGTTGTGTACATGTCCTTGTCCTCTGGCTTAGACTGGCCATGGTCCTCCTGACTTTCAGCAACTGCCTTCTCCTCAGGTTTGCTAGTCTCCTCCTCAGACTGTGTCTTGACCACCAGCGTTTTGTCTTCCCCTTGAGCTGCTTCCACAGCTGCCACCTTTTCGACCTACAGAATCAGACCAGGGAGTGCAGAAATCAGTCCACCATGATTGCACTTCTCAGGATGGGGGAAAAAAGGGGTCTCATTTTCCAGGTACAGTGCACTACCATTACAAAAAACTGCTCAGGACCAGCAGTTTGTATTTTTATTTATTTCTTTTTTTGTTATATTGAAATTTTGTTATAATCGAGCGAATAAACAGTAAAGAATATAGAGCTGATAATGTTGGCGCCCAAATTTTTACTTCATTGTAAAAGGAATTTTGATGCAGTCATGTTCGTTATAATGGGAGTGCACTGTGTGTGAGTTAAATGAGGGAAGAATCAAGGTTGGCCCTCCCTTGACAACTCTGATTTGCTACATCCTCCATGTATACACTTGTATGTAATTGTGGTCTACTGACAAGTATTCCTCACTTGCTTTGGTAAAAAATCCCTACAATACTTATATGTCACGGTGTAAAATCTCTGTGTGTCACATTATTCTGAAACTGCAATGTAGGCATGCTTTTGAAAAACTTTCTGTTTTTAATCTCTATCTAACCTTTTCTAGATGTTTGCTTTGATGGACCTGTAATAAGCAAAGTTCTAGATAAAATTCCAAGCATTGCTTTGATATAAAATTTAATGACAAATCCATGATTACTTTCTTTAAAATAACCAGTAGACACATTATTGTCTCCAGGCATGACTTTTGAACACAAAGACAGTGACAGAAACCTAGTAGATTTTCCTCAAAAATCTAAAAGGGAACACTGCTTGATATTCAATCACCGCACAATGCAAGATACATGTGCGAGGAACGGGAAGGCAAGTTCAGCTTTCACTGTAATCTGGCATTTGGCGATATATCGACTGGTTTGGGTGGGTTTGTGCGTTTCAGCAAAATATACAAACTTGGCACGCCGTTGACTGAGCCGGGCGTGCAAACGTGGCACATATAGAGTTAGTGAGTTTATACACTAGACAAACTATAAGCCTTGAGGCATCCCAATATGACTGTTGGGATATACATTTTAAGACAGAAGAATTTAGGATGCACCAGGCCCAATTGGAAGGTCCTCTTTTATGAGAGTTTTTTTTTTTTTTTTTTTTTTTTTTTTTTTTTTTCGAGTGATCCTACAAGAAAGACTAATGTGTTCCGCTGCAACACTGACTTCTGTTGTGTAGGGTTGCTAGGCAACCAATTATTTTGATCTCAATGCCTACAATGGTATACTGCATCTTGATACGCACCACTGGAGTTTGGACGTCCTTCTGGTAGAACTCTGACGCTTTAGTCTTAACCCATTCCATCTCAGTCTTGGCAATGCGAACCGCTTTGTAGGGGTAGCAGAGGGAGGCAGTGGCAGTCATCAAACCTCCCGAGTATACCACTTTCCTGATAAAACCCCCTGTGAAGGAAGTAAAAGTCTTTCATGCATCACAAAGCTATCACAGAAGAAAACCCTATTTTTACATTAAAAAGGTTTCCATATATCATATTAACTTGAATATGTGCGCTTTATTTCAACACAATGGGAGCAAATTGCATTCACCTTTTCTTACCCTCATTACAACATACTTGGACAACTTGAAATGCTTCTTGTTTGCAAGTTTGTCCCATTTGCAAACTTTTAAATTAGATTCCTTTCATAAATTTGTACCTGTACATGTACTTATGTATATTGTAGGAGTAGGTATTCAGACTTTTCCTCACAATACTAAGGCTGGAAACTTCTTTATGATGGAGGGGAAAGCTTAATGCTATAGATTTCCAGTGAATTTATTCAGCTCCCCCCAACAAATTTAAACCATTATTCTTGGTACAAAGGGGGAGCATATTCTCGAGTGACATGGGTATATCTTTTGTTTAAGATTCTGTAAGGAGAATTACCATACGATTTTATACAGAATGTTAGGAGACATTATTCTTTAACCATGAAAAGTTTCTTTACCTTTTCAAAAAGGATATATGACCTTCAAAGTATGCCACCATATTTCATCCATTCACCTATGACCCTTGACGTAATGACACATTATATTCTATCAATGTGCTTTTGCACATTCATAGAGATACATGTACGCTGTTCATGTGAACATCGGCACAGTATTACATGGTGAGGAAACTTTGGGTAGTTTGGACTACAAGACACCAATTTGACACTGGATTTGCACAAAGATTGTTTACTTTCTACACAAGAACTTCTATCTTTGATAGCGTGTTGATGGTAAGAAAAAACAAAACAAAACATTAATATTCATTAACTTGACTCCACACACACACACACACACACAGAAATCACATCTGTTGATGCTGTGCATATGTATATTGCATGACATCACTTTGTTCTCCAGTCTTTACAGTATCAACTAGAAATGTCGCTACAGCGACTGGTTATACCCCCGCCAAACAACATTTCATAAGCTTTGGTCAAAACAACATTTCATAAGCTTTGGTCAAAAAACTGAGGAAGTAGTTAAATCTGCAAGATCTTTCCTTGATCTTCTGCCATTAATATGCCGTTACCATGGCAACATACTTTCGGGTACTGTCGAAAAATGCGTCTTGCACATCTACAACCAAAGGCACACATCTGTACCAAGTTTCATGGAAATTGGGCAAAAACTGAGGAAGTAGTTTGCAACACAAAATTTTCCATCATTTTGGCTCATAATATGTGAGCTGTTTACCATGGCAACATACTTTTTGTCACTGTCAAGAAATGTGTCATGCTGACCTATATCCTAAGACAAACATTCAATATGAATTCCATGAGAATTGGAAGAACACTGATGAAGCAGTTTTGCCATGAAGCATTTTGCCCTATATTTTACCAATAACATGCCGTTACCATGGCAACGCACTTTTTGCCACTGCGGAAATATGTGTCTTGCACATTAACATATTCAGATGAACATCTGTACCTAATTTCATAAAAATTGATCAAAAACTGTGGGAGGAGTTCGCGACGCAAGATTTGTACCCATTTTTGCTAATAATATGCCGTTACCATGGCAACATACTTTTGGGTACTGTCAAAAAATACGTCTTGCACATCTACAACCCAAGGCACACATCTGTGCCAAATTTTATGGGAATCGGTTGAAAACTGAGGAAGTAGTTCGCGACGCAAGATTGCAATGGACCGACCGCCCGACCGACCGCCCGACCGCCCGACCGTCCGCTGATTCCTATATACCCCCTTCAAACTTCGTTTGGCGGGGGTATAATAAGTTAGTGTATTTGAACATTAACGTTATATCATCTACCCATTTTCATTGTTCCTATTTTATTAAGTCTTCTATTTATTTCACACCTGCATATTTACAAAGTATCAGACACTCTAGTAGCATGTAGGACCAGCAGGCAGCTCAGTGTTTTAAAATAATAAACATGGTTAAATATTGTCTTCAGCATCACAGTTGGACAAAAGAAAAAAACAATGGAAATGCACATTGTATTCCTTCATTGCATTTGATAAGTGGGGGAGAGACAGACTGGGGCTAACTTCAGGGGCATCGTTAAAGCTATAAATTCATCATGTCATCCGCAATCTACACAACAAATTAAGTTCAAGATCCTTCTCATCACCTACAACATCACCCATAACCGTTCACCCTTATATCTCACTGACATGATCTCATCGAAACCCAGACCGGCTACATGCATAGACCTCAGATCATCATCTACAGCTCGGCTAAAACTTGGCCCTCGCACCCACAACCGTTATGGTGACCGCGCTTTCTCCGTTAAATAATAGTGTCCCCCTTCTTTGGAACAGCCTCCCTACTCATATTCAGTCCTCCCCCTCCACTGACATTTTTAAAAAGAAACTCAAAACCCATTTATTTCTAGAACATAACTGATGATTATGTTGTAGCTGATTATTTGTATTGGAAGCTGATTGATATGTTTGTTTGTTTGTTTGTTTTGACAATTATAAAGCGCTTTGGAAAATAATATATTAAGCGCTACCGCGTATATGAATATTTTATATTATCATTACTATTATAGGCCTACCTTTTCGTGCAAGAACAAGTCCAGCCATTCCTGCTATGGAAATGACACCCGCTCTTGGATAAAATCCTTCTTCTGTCTTGATGTACTTGACAACACCTTTGGATGAAAGAAAAAAAAAAATGGAGTGCATAGTTGAGATATATTTTGATGGAATGTGGCGATGGAGAACAAAGTTTAGAAATACCACGAAATATCACATTTTGCGGATGACGACTGTATCATCTGCAGGGGTAATTAGCATCATAGAGCTGGTAAAGGAAAAAAAAAAAAGAAATATCATTGTATCTGTCTTTAATATTAGCCATACATTCATGTCACTACCACTTCACATTAATAAAAAAAAAGAAAAGAAAAAGACTCAAACCCCCAAAAAATAAATAAATAAAAAAATGAATAAACACACACACAACAACAAACAAAATTGCCAGATTATCATAATACTCTAGATGAATTCAAGCAGCTGCCATGGACAAAAAAGAAAAAGAGAAAGAAAGAGAAAAAGAAAAAGATAAGAAGATAAAAAACCCCAAAACAAATAGCAAATAAACAAGGAAAAGTAGAAATTACGCGGTGCGTAATATATGTCCCCGCGGGATGTAGCATTTTGTAACAAAATGTGCAATATAGGTAAAAAATCAAGGTCAAAGGCCAAAGAAGTCAAAGGTCAAAATTCTGTGTAGAAGTTTTGAAGCCCTCACCTAGTGCCATCACATAAAGCAAATGGAATCGAAATTGGGTTAGAAATGGCGAAGGAGTAGCATTTTGTAGCCAATGTACAATATAGGTCAAAAATCAAGGTCAAAGGTCAAAGACAAAGGTCAAAATTCTGTGTAGAAGTTTTGAAGCCCTCACCTAGTGCTATCACATAAAGCAAACGGAATCGAAATCGGGTTAGAAATGGCGAAGGAGTAGCATTTTGTAGCAAAATGCACAATATAGGTCAAAGGTCAAAGAAGTCAAAGGTCAAAATTCTGTGTAGAAGTTTTGAAGCCCTCAACTAGTGCCCTCATATAACGCAAACGGAATCGAAATCGGGTTAGAAATGGCGAAGGAGTAGCATTTTGTAGCAAAATGTACAATATAGGGCAAAAATCAAGGTCAAAGGTCAAAGAAGTCAAGGGTCAAAATTCTGTGTAGAAGTTTTGAAGCCCTCACCTAGTGCCATCACATAAAGCAAACGGAATCGAAATCGGGTTAGAAATGGCGAAGGAGTAGCATTTTGTAGCAAAATGTACAATATAGGTCAAAGGTCAAGGTCAAAGGTCACAACTGAAATTCTGTGTAGGAGTTTTACAGCTCCCATGTAGTGCTATCATATAAAGCAAACAGAATCAAAATTGGCTCATAAATGACAGAGAAGTAGCAAATTGAACATTTTGATCACACACGGACGCACACACGGATGGACGGACGTACGGACACACGGACACACACACGTACGTAGCCCGTTTCATAGTCCCCTGCTCGAACTCGTTCGGCGGGGACAATTAAATGAATAAATGTTTGTTCCAAACATTACATCACTAAGCAAAGTAATACTCACTCTGAAATGTTTCTTCTGTCGTTTGGTATGTTCTCTTGGTCATGTTGACAGCCCCCTTGAAAAAGGAGACAGGAATCATTGGGGAGATCAATATCAAACATGGATTTGAACAATTACATAACAAAAGAAAATACAGTGCTTACTGCAACAGGGACGAGCTGCAGTGGAATATCTTCAGGCCGTATCCGAGCAATTACCCCCAGAGGGCAATTACCCCCCGGCCAATTACCGCTTGGTGGTAAGGTTAGAGTAAAGATTAGGGTTAGGGTTAGGGTTAGGAGTTTGGGTTAAGGTTAGGGTTAGGTTCAGGATTAGGATTGGGGCCAGGGGAAGGGTGCGGGGTAATTGCCCAGGGGGTGATTGCCCTAGACCCCTTCAGGCATCGTCCCCCCTCCTCTTTTCTTTGTAGATTTCACAAGCCGACTAAGCTTATTAGCAAATCCTTGCCATTCATAAGGCGATGATACATTTTATGCCCTATCTATGACGGGAACATCCTTGGACTTTGACTAAAACTTCTCTCTTACTTCTTTCTCACTTGTCCTTCCTAGTTTAAAATAAACATGGTCTACATACACGTACAACATGTACATGTAAAGTGAAGATATACAAAGAGCTACACGTGTATCAGTTTATCTTCAAAGCACATATAATGTGAGACAAATATGGGTCATTAAATACAGAAACTGTTTCATTTGAGGCATATCGCATGCAATATCTCAAGTGTGGAAAGACTACCATACATGTAGTACTAACATCAAAATCACACCTGAAATGTATCTGAAAATTTCCAGACGTATTTGCGGACAACAGAAACACTGTCCCTCAAGGAGCTTGACCCCTCTGGTTGCAGCTGGTATTCTGCTAGCTTGGGTTCGTCATAGATGGGTAGTTCCTTGGGCCTCACTACAGTGACTGGCAAAGCCTGGATCATCTGTTGTGGATCTGCACCAGAGTCGGCCTTCACCTGTAGCAGTCCCATTGCCACTACAGGCACTGGGCTGTACTTTACAGCCCTTAGAATCTGCAAGATGTCACACATGAATTTCACAACAGTTTACTTTGCAGGCAGAGACAAGTAGACTATATGTCCACACATCACACATTGAAACCTTAAATTCGATCTTGTATATATTTTTATAATAAAGAAAATAAAAATGCACAATTAAACAGCTGCTGAATTTCATCACATCATTTTTTTAGTTAGGAAATCACTATTAAAATTTCAAGTCAAATAAAAAAAGGGAGAACTGATGAATTTTATGAGTAAGGTAAAGTGGACTTTGGGCCAGTTAAAACATGTAACGTGTGGTTGCTACTAGGCTATAATGTTGCAGGTATGTGTAAGCATGCTGTAGTCTGCAATTCCATAATCATTGTACTTTACATTTAACTGTACTTGCTCCATAATCTGTCATAATACTGTCATAATAGCAATTTATGGGTGCTATGATGCACTTTCATATCAGTCCGGGAAACCCGCTCATGAGGACCGCTCCCGCGTACGCGGACTGCCCCGCCTCATGAGGCCCCCTATTCACTTCTATTCATCTCACATCTGACGTATAAATTGTCGCAACTTTGCACGGTGATTTTTTCTTACACACACATGTCCACTATCCATGATGAAAAGAAGAAAAAATCCTGTTTTTTTTTCTTCAAAAATCGAGTTTTAAATCAACCGATGCAGAGCGCCCATTAAAACACACGTGTTTTGATGGGCGCTCTGCATCGGTTGATTAAAACTTGATTTTTGAAAAAAAACCCAGATAGGATTTTTTCTTCTTTTCATCATGGATAGTGGACATGTGTGTGTAAGAAAAAATCACCGTGCAAAGTTGCGACAATTTATACGTCAGATGTGAGATGAATAGAAGTGAATAGGGGGCCTCATGAGGCGTTCCTCCCCGGGCCTCATGAGGCGTGGGGGCGGTCCTCATGAGGCGGGGCAGTCCTCGTACGCGGGAGTGGTCCTCATGAGCGGGTTTCCCGGACTGATATAAGTGTAGATATCTCAGAGTCCACTTCACCAAATTGCACCAAAATCACTAAATATATACTTACAGACAGTACCGTACATACTTATCCCCACTCACTCGTGAACACACTATGAACCAAATCAGTCACTGGGAAGCGTCGATAACTATATTGACTTTTGTGTTGTTGCTCAAAACAACTTTCTCATCGCGAGCGATCACAGCTTGCACAATTTAAAACTGAAGCTCGAAGTCAGTCATCTAATCATGCGACAAATCCTTCAGGTATCAAACCAGGAGTAAGAAAATCATGTACAAATTACTGATTTATGGCAATCTGAATGAAGTTGGTAGAGAAATGCAGTTCCTACATGTAGATCCTGTGTGGAACCGAGTCATGGTTAAACCCCAGCATCAACAGTAGTGAGATTTTTCCTGATCATTTCGATGTACACAGGAAAGACAGGACCCCACCGAAAATTGGAGGGGGGGTTTTCCAGGCTGTCAAACTGGACCTGGCTACTTCTCATTGCAGTGAATATAACTCAGATTGTGAGATTCTCTGGACTGAAACCAAAATTAAAGGCTGTAGGCCACTGCTCGTTGGAGTTTTTTACCGTCCACCCAACGATAAAGGTGAAGCAATTGAGCACCTTGTGGAATCACTCACCAGAATAGGGCACAAAATTAACTCACATAATGTTATACTCACTGGGGACTTCAACTTGCCAAATATCTCATGGTCTGATCACAGTGTTGAGAGTGGCAGTAACACTGGAGTTGCCGGTAAACTGATCTCCCTAGCTGAGGAATTTGGATTGTATCAACATGTTAGTTCTGCCACGAGAAGATATGGAAAAACAGAGAGTATACTTGATTTGGTCTTCACAAACAATCCTGAAATTGTACAGAAGGTCATATGTAGGGAAGGAATTTCCGACCACGATGCTGTTGTAATCGATGTCAGAATCACTCCCTTCAGAAAACGTCCGACCAAAAGGAAAATATTTCTACGAAACAAGGCTGATGTAGAGGGTATCAAGCAATCACTCCATGAATTTGCTGAATATTATCGTAACAACTGTTTTGATTATGATGTGAACAGAAAATGGGAAGAGATTAAATCAAACATTCTCTCAATAATGGAACGCCATGTGCCACATAAATTGTCTTCATCCCGCTTCAACCTACCTTGGTTCGACAGAACCCTGCGTCGTATGGTCAAGAAAAAACAACGTTTGTACAATAAAGCTAGAAAATCAGAAAAACCAGCCGATTGGGAAATTTTCAGATCTTTTAGGAAATCCACCCACAAACTCATTAGGAAATCGCGGTCTTCCTACATCAGGAACACCTTAGGGTCTGCCCTGCTTGAAGAACCCAAACGTTTTTGGTCTTTTATCATACGCCTTAATCAAGAAAGCTTTGGGGTCGCTGATCTTGATTTTGAGGGAAAGATAGTCAGCGAAGATCACCTAAAAGCCAATATACTTAGTGATCAATTTCAAAGTGTTTTCACGGTTGAACCTGACGGTAACGTCCCCTTGCTTGGCGACAGTCCACACAAACAGATTGATCATCTTACTATTACTGAAGATGGAGTACTTAAATTACTCAAAGGTCTGAACTCTAACAAATCTCCTGGCCCAGACGGCATACCTTCATGGTTCCTGAAAATTGGCGCCCAACAGTTAGCTATGCCACTACAAGACCTCTTCCAGTCATCGATCAACTCCGGTAATGTCCCACAGGGATGGAAGGAGGCCAATATCGCTGCTGTCTTTTAAAAGGGCAACAGAAGATGTCCTGCTAATTACCGTCCCATCTCACTTACATCGGTAGTGTGCAAAGTTATGGAACACATTATCCATAGTCACGTGATGAAACACCTTGAATCCCATAATATCCTCTCGGACGACCAACATGGCTTCAGGGCCAAGAGATCAACTGAAACCCAACTCATCTTAACCATACATGATATCAGCCATGAATTGAATAAAAACAACTTGGTTGATGCGGCACTGTTAGACTTCACCAAAGCCTTTGATAAGGTTCCACACCGTCGACTCATCTCTAAATTGAAATATTATGGACTTGACGGTGAGATATCCACGTGGGTCCGGAATTTTCTCACCAATCGCACCCAACGAGTTGTCCTGAACGGCCATTCCTCTTCATCTGCGAGCGTCACTTCAGGTGTACCTCAAGGCACAGTCACTGGTCCTCTATGGTTCCTGTTATATATAAACGACTTACCAAATGCTGTTTCTTCTAAAGCCAGACTATTTGCTGACGATTGTCTGCTTTACTCATCCATCTCACCTTCCCAAGATGTCGGTATTCTTCAGGATGACCTAAAATCACTGGAAAACTGGCAGGACACCTGGCTTATGAACTTCAACCCATCTAAATGTTGTACTATTACTTTTGGCAAGAGAAATCCACCCCACAACATATATCAATTTTGTAATTCCGAATTGAAGAGTGTTTCGTCCCACCCCTATCTGGGCATCACCTTATCCAACACCTTAAACTGGAACCCCCATGTTCAGCAAGTTCTTAAGAAAGCTCAAAATGTGCAGAATGTCATCCGCAGAAACCTATGGAACTGTGATACGAAAGTGAAATCTGCTACATATCTGGCCCTAGTGAGACCCATACTCGAATACGCATCCTCCGTCTGGGACCCTACCACTAAACACTCCATTAATTCTCTCGAGCGAATCCAACGGCAGGCTGCCAGATTCTGCACGAACACCTATACCAGGGAAGAGGGATCTGTTACAAGGGCATTATCCGAGTTGGGCTGGGAATCGCTCCAGACAAGGAGAAAGCATCAGAGGCTTTGCATGCTGTACAAAATGAAAAACGGTTTAGTCAACGTCCCCCTATATAGAGTCTAATTATGTCCAACCCAACGCACGTGACACCAGAGGCAATAATCAAAAATTTATTCAACAACGACACAGAGGTACAGTTTTCCGGGATTCCTTCTTCATAACGACTGTTAAAGACTGGAACCAACTCCCCAACGCAGTGGTTCAATGCCCATCATTGTCCCTGTTCAAGCAAAACTTGATGCAATTTCAATAGTCGCGCTCTATCCACACGTAGTGCTTCTCTACAAGTTAGCGTGGCCGTGGATGTGTCTTCCTGGACATTTTGCTGACTAAACCATACAGATACAGATAGATCACACAAACAGACAGACAGAGACAAACAGACACAAACACATCACACAGTGACAAGACAAGAATGACCCCCAGATGATCTATGTGAGACTATGAACAACAGGTCCGTCTGTAAAAATTAGTCATTGTCCCACGTATTGAAATTTGTGTCACTATTAGCAATCCAAGCAGTCAGCATACAGCTGTACGCGTAACGGTCTCATGGCATGAGTAAAACAACTGCTAGTGAGAGATAATGTTGTGCAATGATAGAGCCTACAGCTTACTAACATACGCAGATGATAAAATAGGTATACAATACCTTGTAAGACATTTTAGTTTTGGCTCTCGAGTCCAAGTTTTCCGTGAAACAGGGTGACATCCACGGCCGGCCAACCATCAGCATAGGTGGCGCTCTTGATAAATCGTTCCAGCACCGATTCCAAGATGGCAGCGCCCGGAGCACTCGTCAACAAGAAGCGTCGAGAATTTATGAACATGCCCGCACCCTTGGGCTATGTTCCAGGTTTAGGAAGAGGGTAAATATAACGGCCACGGCCTGTCCTCTATAATGTATTTTGTCAATTAATTAGAATATGGCCTAATCGTGATATCGGGCCCTTCTCGTTCTGCTTGTGCGTCTTCACTGTGCGAAGTCTATGGGGGTTGAAAGAAGTCCCCGACTAGTTCAGATTCGACATGGCTATATGACGAAATGAATGGCGGTGAATGGAGTGGCCTGTGCTGTGGGACAAATCATCTACGCGATAATGACTAGTGTAGATTATCCGGTCGTTTGTTAGGGCTCGGATTATTTAGTTTTTTTTTTCTAACATCATAGGGGTTCTGTTTTCTAGTTAGTGTTTTCCATTGGCATTAATTATCATGATTATTGCCGCGCCGTTAAGCGTTGATTGTCATGGCATCGCCCATATCATACGTCTACACTAAACAGTCTAACGTTAGTATTTCAAGTAAAGTAGTATACTATAATTAAATATAAACCCACTATTTAATACCCGTAAACTTTAACATTAACTGTTAGTTAGAATTCTACCGTTAACTGTTAGGCATTGATTGCTATTGTGCGGATCATTGTCAATATCAATTATCATATCATGAATGATTACATGTATGTGGGGTCCAATGCAGTCCAAAGGCAAATGCATAGAGGTCTGACGTTGTAGTTTGATGTTCAACACATCGACACCCCAATTGTAATTTTTTTTTTCTATCAATAGATAGGGTTACCTACTTAAAATCAGTCCGGGAAACCCGCTCATCACCTGCTCATGACTTTAGAGGCCTGCTCCCCGTACACTACAAGCATGCACTCCTCCGCCTCAGGAGGCCTCCGGAGAGCCTCATGACGCCCCCCCGGGGAGAGAGACTCGTGAAGCTCCCTGTTCAGTTTTTATTCATCTCACATCTGACATATTGTCGCAACTTTGCATGGTGATATTTTTTGATTAATACACACACATGTCCTCTGTCCATGATGAAAAGAAGAAAAACTTCCATTTTTTTTTTTTTTTTTTAAACAATCAAGTTTTCATCAACTGATGCACAGCAACCCAAAGAAATACGGGCGCCAGCAGGTTCGCTCAATGCAAGGCTGCCGCACCTAGCGGCCTGATCCGACTAAATATTTTTTGTTTTTTTCTGCGGCTCTCACCTCTCCACGCACAAATCGGCCTATTGGAGCTGAAGTCTGAGTTACTCTGACATCTTTTTATAAAAATTCGTAACAAGAAAAATAAGATCAGTAGCCCTATATAAACAGCCTGATCTTGTGCATATATTCAAATTACCGTACTATTCCACACTGATAGAGTAGGTGGGTACTCCAGTTTTTTAGCAAACTAATCACTTTGTTGTAGGTATGACAGGTTCACTTTCTTTGTCAATTCCGCCGTCAGTTGACCTTGGGGCGCTTTTTCTGGAATCCCGCAACGCGACGTTACATCACATCACGCATCCAGCACACAGACAGCGCGCAAGCTCGCTCTGAAATTCTTACAGCTTGCGCGCTGTCTGTATGTGCTGGATGCGTGATGTGATGTGACATTGCGTTGCAGGTTGACTAAAAATAATTGTTACCATGGCAACCTTCTTAAGGTAACCATGGCATCATAAGAATTGTGATTGTTAATTTGATTAAAGAGATGTTTATATTGGCTTATTTTTGTTTTAATGCATGTTTTTATGATGTGCAATAAGGAATACACATTCTGTTACCAAAAACAAAATAATCTGTTGCCATAGCAACAGGTAAAGACGTCAGTTAGAAAAATGGCAACAAGTGGATTTGTGTTTAGCTCAGCACCTCCAAAGTAGTGTAAATAGCACAAAAAATCACGATCTATAGAAAATTTTGAGAAAACAGGGGTCGCACTTAACTTCTTTTTTTAACTAGCCAGGCGGACTACTTAGAATCAATTTTGACACTAAAGCAATATTTTGGCTAGCCAGATGGACTAGTTATTTCAGAATTTTATGATTTTTAGCTAGTCCGACATGATTTTGGGTGGCCAATGGCCAGCGGACCATCGCCAATTTCGAACCCTGGAGAACCCCAATATTGTGACAATTCGCCATTTACTATAAGTGCAATAGTGCATTAATTTCCATGAATATATTAATTTCCGATTCATTATGATCAGTGTTGCTACACATACCCACTTTCATTTATTCACAGTACCCCAGCAGTGGTACTGCTCTACCAGGTACCTTTGAACAATGGAACGGAGTCCGAGAAATCATACTTCATAGATCTGCTGCACCTTCATAAATTGACAACGTAGGCTGCTGTTGTGTGTGTCAATTTAAAGTAGGCATACATTGTATTAGTACTGCTATTGTGCTATTTCATTAACTACTGTCACTGATTGCTATAGACCGAATTTTCTGGATGTATACATGTCAAAACAAAAATGATAATTGTGATTAATTTTTTTTTTTTTTTTTTTTTTTTTTTTTTGCTCATGTTTTGTTTTGCTTACGTTTTGTTTTGTTTGATTATTCTTTTGTTGCAGAGCCACAGGATTCACGACTCGGTCTGACATTGGTCCCGCGAGAGAGGCAAATGATATAAGGTAAATCCCTCCACCAGTAAGTTTTGAGTACAGAGGGTGTCAAGCTCCCACTTGAGCAGGGTAACACCATACCCTAAGTTGAACGTAGAAGTTATAATTCCTTTCAGCAGCTCCTAGGAACTAGCGCTGGATGATAGTGGAAATGTTGTATTGTAAGTGAGAGGTGGCATTAGTCCAGGCTAGAGGTCACATGACCCTGTTTTTTTTTATATATACCTGGTACAATGTTTCTTGATGGTTTCTTGTCAATTCGAGGATGCTGATTTCAACTCTGATTGATGCCACTCGCGTAACCTTGAGCATTTTTGGCAAAATGGACTGCATGGTGTACAAAACAAGTGTAAATTTCACTTAGAAAATGTACATTTCAAGTGAGTGTGCAGACAAATTACCCTGCAACATATGTACAACATGTACAACGTCTTTCATCTACACTGCATGTAGCGGAGATGCCAAAGAATTCTTAAATACATGTGTATACTTTTCCTTCTCCCTTTTCTTCTTTTTTTTTATCAACTGTTGCTAGGCTATCAACATTGCTGCAAAACAGTTCAGTTCCCTATCAAAAAGTGGTTTATCACTTTCCTTTTAATAGTTTCTTGAACTACCTTTTATTGATCTTCCAGTTTTTCTATCCCTTCATGTGGAATAATTATATCTAGACCAAACACACTGTATTACCATTAGCCATTTTAAACAACTCTGCAATAATGAAAAAAAAAATAAATAAAAGAGTCAAACACAAGTAACAAATGTAGTTGTCAATCCTTTATGGGGAGAAAATGAATATAGCAATGTAATACAGTTTCTGTGTATGCTGCTTGCAGCCCCCCAAATTTCATCTCCAGTCTTCAATGAAGCAAGATGCTTGTCTGTGTTGTATTGTGTTACATGAAATATACTATTATGTTGATGGAACCTTGTGATATTCATGTATATTGTTTGGAAAAAAAAATGAATGATTGAATGAATGAATGAATGTATCCCATTTGTACTTCTTACCCACCGAACCCCTACCCCCTCCCCAAACATGGTAGCCAAATCATTAAGTATTTATTTCTGTACATCTTCATTTGCAGTGATGATCGCCACCCTGCGCCCAAGAAGAAGAAGAAGAACAAAGATGATGATGACGAAGGGAGTGGGGATGAAGACCTCAATGACTCCAACTACGATGAGGTATATTGTCATTCTCCATGCTACTTTCTATATAAAAAAAAAACCCACTAGTATAGAATTTATGATGTGTATTATTTTTTTATGTGCATTATTCATGAGTCCTTTGGCTCAAAGTGCAAATCAACCCCTTCAAAAATGAAACAAACAAATTAGGAGAGGTTTTAGCAAACTAGAATATCAAGAACAAAAACAAAGGAATTTCTAGAATAAACTATCTTCCTCATTATCATTGTTATTTTCTTTTTTTTTAAAATAAACTATCACTGATAACTTAGTTGGGATGTACAACGTAATGTGTTGCAGCTATGAAAATGTGTTAC
Source organism: Diadema antillarum (assembly GCF_040938485.1). NCBI lineage: Eukaryota > Metazoa > Echinodermata > Echinoidea > Diadematoida > Diadematidae > Diadema > Diadema antillarum. The sequence goes on along the minus strand of NW_027272093.1, from coordinate 54,899 downwards.
TAAAATTCTGTGGCTTTTTTGCATTAGTAGTTGCACCCTGGGTAGTCCTTTCACTATTTGAAATTGAATTGGACATGATATGCCTTTCTAATTTCACCAGCTGTGGCATTGTGATGTACAACAGTAAGTACATATACATGTACATGTACCACTATTCACATGTGAGGGTAAGCTCTTTGCAAATAATTGCGACACAAGTTTTGACATTTTTTTACAGTGAGAACTATAAATCAAAAAGACAAAACCCTAGTGGCGACCCGCATTTCAAAATCTTTACAATGAGAATGTACATAGTGTTGTCTAATTTTGTGACTTCTCATATTTTTAATCCAAGTTCACTGGCTACGGTGGAAGCCTCTTCTCCTCGGGTCCGTATGAGAAGGACGATGAGGAAGCCGATGCTGTGTACGATGCCATCGACAAAAGGATGGATGAGAAGCGCAAGGAAAGAAGGTAATTTGTCAGGAACAATGAACAAAAAAAATAGAATTAACTGTTCCTTACGGGAACCTGGTATACCAGGTTCCCAAGATGAAGACAAGAGTGCCTACTTTTGTGACCTAAATTCATGTTTCTTTGTGTTATAATGCCAAGAAAAATGGGTTTGGTGAAAAGGTAAGAGCTTATTCTATTACTATATGTTTTCTTTCTGTTGGAAAAATGCGTATATCACAGTATTGTTTTACTTTTATCTGACTTAGTTTATGCTTGTTCTGCTATAAAACTGGTACGAACGTGTACATAGCGATCAAAGCTGAGCGCAGTAGATTTCTGTGTTCGTTGACCCCAGTCATCCTACTCAGGTGCCTGGTTTTGTGTAGAACTAAAGAGTTTTTGAGCCCATGAGCACATGGTCTATTCATACCTCGCGCCTGATCAATATTTCTATTGTTTGATGGCACATGTAGTTGACCGTGGAAAGGGGATGTGTGTGCCGCTTGACTGCTTTCGCACAGGTGGATTACCAATCTGTCTGTTCTCTGTCGACGAGCAAAAAGAATCTGTATTGGGGGCATTTAAGGCTCTCAAAGAATTGTGGAAGGAAGGGGTTAAGTCTTTCTATGAAAAAAAAAGAAAAGATTCAGGAATGCCTGCCCTCTCTCCTAGATACGTCTGCACTGTCTGTACAGTGTATTTGACGATCAGGTCTATTTCATTGGTAAACTGGAAATTGCATTATTTTGATGTGTTTTTTTTTTTCTCTCTTTCTCAAGGGAAAAAGTAAACAGTTAAATATCTAATGTAAGAAAAAAACCAAACAAACTCAGAATGCAGAGCAAAGTATCAGTACTATTTGAAAGTCTAGGACAAGACAGCAATGTGGCATATAATGTAACGCCTGTGAGGAATTAAGAAAACTGAAAAGACCAGACAGTGTGAAAAACAAAAGACATCATGCCTTTGGGACTAGCCTGTAAAAACTTCTCACTCGTGGCTTTGATATTTGTTGCGTGAAGACAAAATGGCCATGACTTAACTGAATATTGGAACCTTCAAATATGTATTTTATGTACAACATTCTGCATTTGTCTTGCATAGCTCTGAAATACTGTCATTGTTATAATTTCTTGATATCAGAGAGAAACGCCTTCGGGAGGAGATTGAAAGATACCGCCAGGAGAGACCAAAGATCCAGCAACAGTTCTCTGACCTCAAGGTAAGTCATTCACAATGTTTTCCACATCGCATAACAAACTGAAACAGCCTGCAGTTTTTGTTGCATTTTTTTTTGATGAAGTCATCAGTTAATTTGGAGTTATCTTGTGAAAACTGTATCCTGGTCTTATTGACCATGATTTCATGTAGATCTAATGTCACCATCATCTCATTCAGTGTACTGTATATCACACATATGTATATTGTTGTTTGTTTGTTTGTTTGTTTGTTTTTGTAATTGGAACAAATTTCCAATCTTTTTAATATTATCTGTCATTTAGAACCTTATATAGTGACAGAGTGGAAAATAAAGTGTTATTTTGTTATAGAGATGAAGTGAGCATTGTCACAGCTTGAGGACGGTAAACATTGTATTTGTCCTATGAGTGTCAATTTTTTTTTTTTTTGTGCTTTGACTATTTGCTTTATCAGCCTGTAATAATCAAACCCTTATTTTGCACATATTGGGTATACACTAGATGAATCTGTGTGTAGTAATTCTTTCAATCATTTTGAATCTTTTGCCATCCCCTGAACCACAATCATGCAGCCTGAAGTGGAATTATTTTCCATAGAAATTGAGAATGGAAACTTGTAACAAGTTTAGGGCAATTTGCAATATCATTTCTTCCACTTGATGTTGGAGTGGGTATTTGGGCAAGACCTCATACTTGTGTCCATTCATATCACTTGCCTGCCAGTCAGTTTTAGTTGCCTTGGGTAACCAGGAAATAATAGAATTGTAGCCCAGGTCTACATAAAAGTACAGTGAAGAAATACTACAATAATGTCAACAACAACAACAAAAGGTATTTTGGTATTTACACAATATCGCCCTCATCTAGACACAGCAAGACACATTGGCACATGTAGCCTTCTTTTGATGAAATAAACCAATATCTGCCTATCTTTGTACATTGTATCTACTCATCTATCTATCTGTCTACTGTAAAAGTGGAAATTTTCGCAGTGTTGAAATTTTTGCGTATTTCGCGCAACTACTCTAGAGGTTAGCGCGAAAATAAAAGCACGCGGAAATTTTTGCGTGCAATGTGTCGCAGTAGTTGATGTCTTGATTCCGCGGAATTAGAAAAATGCAAAACTCTTCTTACCCGGCCAAGCGTGAAAAATAAGTCAGACGAAAATATCAATTTTTACAGTATTTATCTATCCATCTACAAACTGCCATACCAAAAGACATGAGATTCAGGTGTAAGCTGCAAAATAAAATCTGCAGTCCTCGGATAGAAAGTGGTTCTCTGAAGAGGCCACTTTGGCTCATTTTGTGAATTTTTTCTGATCATCATCATGCTACATGTGGATTCTTTTAAACTCAACAGAGGAAACTGGGAGAGGTATCGGAAGATGAGTGGAACAGCATCCCTACAGTTGGAGATGCTCGCAACAAACATCAGAGGAACCCAAAAGCAGACAAGTATGTCAGTGTTATAAAGAACATTCTGTATACAATTATACCTTTTTTTTTCTAGCCTATAAATGGAAATACACTTGTATTATCTGTTTTTGAAAACCAGGGGAATGATATCATTTCAACATACATTCAATAGGAACTAGTCAGTGGAATGTGTACTTTTCATGAAAAGAGAGATTTTGTGGAATTCTAATATTTTCTTTATATTGTTGTCCAAAGTAAAATATCAAAATGACTTTTGAATGGATTATCCGACTTTCACTGATGTGTGTTATTGATATTGCTGCTTTCACTCAATCCGTTTTTATGTGTAAGCTTTGGTGTCCTTTAAATTGTGAAAAAAAAAATCATGTAGTTTCATTGCTTTTTGTTGTTTTCTGCAAATCTCCAGGATTACCCCAGTCCCCGACAGCTTCCTGGCCAAGCATGCCATGGGGCAGGGAACCTCCAACACTGTTGATGCCCAGATGCAGAAGTACGGTGGCCTGCAGACCCCTTACCCTGGGGCCATGACCCCGGGGATGTTGACCCCCACTGGGGAGTATGATCTGCGGAAGGTGGGCGAGGCTAGAAACACCCTCATGGGTGTCAAACTCAGTCAGGTAAGCAACTTAAAGGAACTGTGTAATGCAGTTGCATGTTGACTTGTGTTGACTCATGATACCCTCAACATCACTCATGTGGCCAAATGCATATCTAGATAAGTGCCATATATTTCACTAGAATTTTTCTTCTATTTTTCTTCAAATGTACTTGGATACTCCCACCAGCAAACTTTCCAAACCAAGATTTTGCCTGTGACATAATCTGGCAATCATTCCTATAGTACTAACCATGATTTACAAAAGACATTGGAATGCACCTTCCCCTAGAACGAGCTAACCTTTCTTTTTTCCTTGTTTCTAATCTGGTTCCCAACAGACATTGCTGGGAAACTAAATGACAATGGAAAAGAAAACGGATGGACTAAATTTTCGTGTGTTTAAAACATTACAAATTTAGAAGAAGACAACAGCAATATTCAAAGTCAGTCATGTAATGTATAAAACTTAATGCTGTACACAAAAGACCCATAAAAGGAAGTACATCTGTTTGTGGTCCCCTACGAGGTTTCCGACTCTGTGGATGGTCAAACAGTGGTTGACCCCAAGGGCTACCTCACTGACCTTCAGAGTATGCTGCCCTCGTATGCTGGGGACATCTCAGACGTCAAGAAGGCCAGACAGTGGCTGAAGGCTGTGAGGGAAACAAACCCCAACCATCCACCCGGTAAGTGCCTCCCTTTAAAAAAACCAAAAAAATCCCCCAAAAACTCTTGTATACAGCATGTAGGTAGTAACTACTTACTAGGTAGTAACTAGGTAGTAACAGCAGTAACTACATGCGTGCAGTTTTTGCCTAATGTACTTCCAGCGCTACATTGTAGGCCTTCTACAGTGAACTTTGCTTCTATTCATGTACATTTAAACAGAATTGGGTATCTCCAAAATATTACTGTAAAAGTCTAAATTTTTGCCGTGTTGAAATTTTTGGGCATTTCAGGCAACCAGAAGCTACAGGTTGTAGCATGCTAATAAAGGCATGTGAATATTTTCCCTTGCCCAATGTTCCAGTAGTTAATGTCTTAATTTTGTTGAATTCAAAATATACAAATCTCTTCTTACACGGCTAAACAAACAAATCTGAGGGATTCTTGGAGTAGGAATTGTACTGTGAGAAAGAGAGGGACAGAGAGAGAGAGAGAGAGAGAGAGAGAGGCAAAGAGAAGGAGAGGAAGAGAGAGAGGGGGAGAGAGGAAGAGAGAGTGTGATAAAGAGATTATATCGCTCCAGATATGCCGCTATGTTGTGCATGTCTTGTCACATCTTCTCTTTCCCTTGCCCGGCAGCGTGGATTGCCTCGGCCCGTCTGGAGGAGGTGACCGGCAAGCTGCAGGCAGCCAGGAATACCATCATGAAGGGGACAGAGATCTGCCCTCGTAGTGAAGAACTCTGGTTGGAGGCTTCAAGGTTACAGGTCAGAGGTCAATCAAAGTAGCCCAGGACCACAAAACTAGATGAATAATCAAAATAAGTCAACTGGTTCTTGAAGTTAATTATGTTGTTCATCTCTGATATTCACAATGAATACAGATTTGAAGACCTTATTTTCAGTGAAGAAAAACAAATCTAAGTTCCAAAATGTTTTCTTAGATTTATGAACTACTAATTTCATATAATGAAAGAAAGGTTGATAGACCTTTTACTTTTTCTAACTGCTTCTACCAACTGATTTTTACAACAATTATGTAATACATAGTGTGAAGAAAACACAATCCAATGTGAAATGGAAAGAATTAGATTTTTAGCTGCTCACTGTATGCTCATTTTCTCAAAAATATATGACTTGTAATTACACATAAATCTCGTCTTGGTGACACTGCAAGTTGATGAAAATACACTTATCTCTGTGTTCTGGAAGCTGGGACTTTAACTTGAAATACCTCAAAAAGTGTTTTAAGGCAAAATTGTGACCGAAATTAAATTGATACATTGTACATGTACATTGTAACTCTTTTGTTTTTACACCGTAGGAAAAAACTTAAGTTTGTTAGGACCCAACCTTTAAACTTTATCCCCGGACGTTTCAGTTGACTCTGTGTCTGTATTGCTCTTTCCGATGTCCCCACTCCTATCTAGCCCGGTGACACAGCCAAGGCCGTGATTGCCCAGGCGGTCCGTAACCTTCCTGAGTGTGTGCGCATCTGGATCCGAGCTGCCTCCCTTGAGACAGACCACAGAGCAATGAGGAAGGTCTATCGGAAGGGTGAGTCCAGGTCAAGGCAAGGGGAACAATGAGTATACAAACCAGCCATATTTTCTTATAATTGAAATTATGCTCAATATTTATAAAGGACAAATTATGATAAAGTTTTTTGAGCACCAAGTATTGTCATTGTGATGAAAAGAAATAAAATACAGAAAGTGAATTGATTATTGCTCATGTTAAAATGATAATACATGAAACCAGTCTAAATTGAAATCAATTAAAATCAAGATAAAATCACATAGATACTTGAAGAAGTAAGAGTTATGCATTGTTCTAAACTGAAGAATTATTTCAATACGTATATCCAAGAGTTGAATCCACAGATTTAGGATTCAGAATGTATTAACCCTTTGTGTACTTTGAGAGCTGATTGTTGCAGAAAACCTCATGGCATTGTACACACTGTCCAAAGTTCCTGGCACAGAAAGGTTTCAATTCAGTCATAGCCATATCACTGACACTCCCTATAAGAATGCATGAATATACACATGATGCACAGAATAGAGGTGCGCCTCGTGCATGTTGCACCATTGTCAATACTCTCGAGTGCGCCGTACCTTCACTTACGCCACAAAATACTCCTGTGCATCATTTGTTTTATAGAATGGGTCTATGAGTTATTTTTCACTTCCTACCTTTATAAGGCTCAGAAGTCAAACATCGACCAAATTTATCAGGATGAACTGTGAAGTGACGTGAAGACTAAACACCAACTCATGTACAAGTTCCAATATAATGTCATTGGCTTAATTGTTGTGGAAATGCACCTCACAGTTGTGGAAATGGAAGTGAGGTATACGAACATGAGGCGAGTTCTGTCTTACGGAGACACTCCGATAGTAATACTCGTGAACCTGATTGTCTGTTTGACTCTGAGTCTGAGAACTCTGAATAGAAATTGACATTTCCTCTGACTCTTGTTCTTCACCTGCAACAGTTCATGTAGATCTAACACTGTACTGTACTGTACTGCATACCTGATTGTCTGAATACTACTAACAGTAGATCTAACGGTACCAATCTAACAGTAACACTGTACTGTAAAATTACTGACTGTACTGGACTGCATACCTGATTGTTTGAATACATGTACTACGTTTGCTGTACAATGTACCGTATCCGTCAATGAAGTCTTGATAAATTTCACAATTATCCTCGTCATTCAACAGTTCAAACTGCGCCTGCAACGGATCAGAGCTGGAGGCAGCCGTTTTTTCGTTCGTTTCGCTGGCAATCGATATCGCAATATCAACCTTTGCACAATAAGCATTGCATGCAATTCAAAGGAGACGCGCGCACAGACAATCGGCAATAGGATAACACGCAGTGCAATGGGACTAAAATAAAGAATGCACACGTGACTTATTTCAGCGCTTCCTATTGGCTACATTCTTGAACCCATTTTATAACAGACATTCACTCACAAGATTTCTCTTTTTAGGGGATCTTGTTTTCTTCATTTTATTCGTAAAATATGTACAGTATTTCCCTTTTATTTCTCATTAACTTGAAGCCCTGGAGCACATCCCAAACTCAGTGAGGTTGTGGAAGGCTGCAGTAGAATTGGAGGAGCCAGAGGAAGCCAAAATCCTCCTGAGCAGAGCTGTGGAATGCTGCCCCACCAGCGTGGAGGTGACACAAAGATTCCATATGTGACCCTGCACCTCAAAACAAACAAAAAGTCGCCAGACATGAATTTTTAGTTAAGACCATATTCTGAAAGAGCAGACTTTAAGCTTTAAAATGATGTATAATTCAAATCAAATGGACTCTCCTAACCTATCTAAATATTGGAAAGAAAGCACAAACTCAGGAAAAGTGTGAACTGAGAAAAGAGGCTCTGAAGTACAGTGTCTATTCAAGCGCTTACTCTTTACCAAACCGTGCTGGCTGTGCGATGAATGGGACAAAAAACAGGAAGTAAACCACCAGAGTAACAACAATGAAGGGATTATTAGATTAAACTGAAATTAAGCATGCCTCATTACACAATCTGACCATAATAAATGCCAACTTTCAAAGCAGTAGCACTATCCTTTCAAAAGTTATTAGAGTTGAAAGTGAAGAGTGTGGCAAGGTTTTCAGAAATGAAAAAGGGATTCTAAAGACACACCTAATCACACTATTCTACCAAAAATGTTTGAGATAAACTGCTAAAAAAACACACTTTCCTGCCCGTTTTATGATACCAAATTTTAGCATAATGTAAAAGAAGACCCGCTCTTTCAGAAAATATGAAAAAGTCAAGTTCGGCTAGGTTGACCCATTTCACTTATTTTCAGTCCTCACACAAAATCAATGTGTGCGACTTTATGTTCGTTTTGAGGTGCACGGTCACATATTGTTTCAGTGGAAGCGAGGTGGTGGTGTGGCATTTGATTTAATGATGATGGTGATTGTGATGATAATGATGATGATAATAATGATGGTTGAATGATGATGACAAATAATGATGATGAAACTGGTGATAGTGGATTGTGATAACAATGACAATAGATAAAGATAATGATTTTGAAGGCAAGAAGGACGTATATGGTGTGGTCGGTGGTGGTAGGTGTCATGATTGTTATATGGCGGTTTAATAGGATAAGGATTCTTACGGTCTTGATGTTTACCATCATGATGATGTTAATAGTAGTGATGCTGATGATTGAAGTTGCTAAGCAAAGAGATGAAATAAATGGGGATGACAGTGGCGATGATGATGATGATGATGATGATGATGACTCTAAAAATGACAAGGATGATAACAACGATACTGAATATGACAAGAATGATGATAATGCAGAGATTTGTGATTGTAATGGGTAAAAATGCAAATGGTAAACAATGTAGAATTTAATATGATAATAAAGGATGATGCTGTAATGATATCAATAAGAGTCAGTGAAAATGGCACTGATGATAATGAGGGATGATGAAAAAAGTGGTATTGGTGATGATGATCATGATAATGATATGTAATATTCATCCATGATGCATCTTTGCAGCTGTGGCTAGCTCTGGCCAAACTGGAGACCTACGACAACGCCCGGCGGGTTCTCAACAAGGCCAGGGAGAACATCCCTACGGACAGGAAAATCTGGATTTCTGCTGCCAAACTGGAGGAGGCAAACAAGAACTTGGGCAACGTGGAAAAGATCATTGACAGAGGTATCGTCTTACGCTTGTGTGGCGGGGAAGCGTATTCAACCCTGTATTTGGCGCCTTTCTGACCATTGATCAATTAGTTACCGCATATTTTATGATGCAATGTTGTCTTTTTTTTCTCTTGAAGAGGGACTTCTGGACAATTTGTAGCTTATAATGCATAATTATAACATTTAACCTCACATACAGATGTATCCAAATTTTCACCTAATGTCTGCAGAATGCTTTAATAGAGATATGTGGTTGATCTTTTAACCTGTTGAGGATAGTTTGATTTTGCTTCAACATGCATTTCCCATAGAAGCTTGGGTTAATTCCCCATGGAGTGGTGTAAAGTAATATGCAACCAAACAAAAATTTTATGATCATGAGAAATTATTTGCTATTGACTGCTAGACACTGGACACTGGACTCCAAGGGGTTAATAAATCTGTGTGTACAAATTCAGTATATTCTGAGTGGACTTTGTACTTCTCCTATCTAACCCACTCAGCCATCACATCACTGAAGGCCAACATGGTGGAAATCAACCGAGATCAGTGGATCGAGGATGCAGAGGAGTGTGAGAAGGCGGGGAGTGTTGCCACCTGCCAATCAATCGTGTGAGTTTTTAAAACAGAAACTGGGGAAACTTGAGTGTGGAAACTTTTTATATTTTTTTATGCAGACATAAGTATGCAGTTAAACAAAGAACATTCCAGATAATCGTGTGTGTGTATCTGTTTTAGTTATTTTTCATCAATGAGTAAATTTATGGGTGTATAAATCAATGAGCAAAGAATGAATGAGTGATTTTTTATTTTAAATGAATGGATGAATATGTTGTAGATGAATGAATGAGTGGAGGGTAAAGTGACAGGCTAATGGAGTGTATGAATGAATGAGTGAATTGGTTAAAAAAATAGGACAGATAGAGTGATTGAGTGAATGTATAGATGAATGATAGACTGACTGAAGGTAGAATGAAAAGGTGAAGGAATAAATGAATGAAGCAAAGTACTAATTATTGATATTCTCTGACCAATTGACTCACGGATTGTGAATTAAAGGCATAATTTACCATTTGCAGATGAAACAAATACCCATCATTAGTGCTTTAAAATAGTTCTAAAATGTGAGATAGGGATAGAAACAACCACTGTAAAAATTTGAATCCGTATAATCAATGTTAAGTATTGTTAAATACACAAAATGTGGACAATAGTTATAATAAGAATGCTTCCAGATTCAACCGTCTACAGTTACGGTTTACTGAGAAAAATACTGATATCACCTTAATATTTTAGGCTTTATTGCTAAAATTTCATATGGTAGGATGTTTTGTGATACAACAGACCTACACATATGCATCAAATGTGATATCTTGAACATTTTTAAAATCACTGCTCCCAAAGGTAAACTGGCCCTTTAAATCATACCATTACATATTTGGCAATTTGCATATTAGTACAGAAGTCCTCTCAAATAAGTCATTCTTATTTTCATGTTCTTGTTCAGACGCGCTGTCATTGGAGTTGGCATTGAGGATGAGGATCGTGAAACCACGTGGATGGACGATGCGGATAGTGTAAGTCTCAGACTTATCTCGGTAGTATTATAATGCAGTGACAAATCTATCCTGCACTACAGTAGGTTTCTACCTGCATTTGATAATCCAGTAGGTAGGTCCATGTAAGACCCATTTTGCAGCGATCAATAAGCTTGTCATATTATTATAAAAGTTACAGCACCTCTAAATTTGCATCTGACTGACAAATTTCCGTACATAGATGTAAATATGAGGAATATGGAATAGTGTGATGATCAAATAATTCAGTAGGTTAATCATACATATGACCTTGACCTTCTGCCCCTCTCCTCTCACTTCAGTGTGCTGCCCACGGAGCCCACGAGTGCGCCCGAGCTATCTATGCACACTCCCTCACAGTCTTCCCCAGTAGGAAGAAGATCTGGATGGATGCAGCCTACTTTGAGAAGAACCATGGAACGAGGTTAGCATCAGCTGTCCAGAATGTGATCTCTGTAGTGTAGACTGGACTATCCCTTTAACTCTTTATGTGCCATGGTGGAAACCCCCTGTGTGCTACGTTATTCTGAGACACGAAAGTAGTCATGCTTTGAGAAAGAATTTTGTTTTTCCAATTCGTATAACTTCTACAAATTTCTGTTAGGCTGGACATAATAGTGAGCAAAGTTATAGAGGAATGCCAAACTTTGCTTCCATATACAATGTATGACAATTCTATTTTCAATTTTTCTTTTGAATTACCAGTTGCTACATTACTGTAAGGGCATGACTTTTGCACATAAAATCGTGACAGAAACTCAGAATGTACACGCAAATCTAGTTGAGAACACTACTTGATAGTCAATCACCACATAGAATGCAAGCCGTATGTGAGAGGAACAAAAGCACGAGAAACACTTTCAATGTCCCGCGGGATTAGCGATTTATCGATCGGTTTTGGCGGCTTTGTTTGTTGAGCAGAATATGCGAAGTTGGCACGCTGTCGACTGAGTCAAACGTGCGAACGTGCCACACAAAGAGTTAACCCTCTGCATACCTGACTAATTTCCGATCCATAGATATGTGTGTGAAATTTGAGCAATTTGGACTCATCAGCACAAAGGGGTTAAAGGCACTGTTAACCATTGGGAGTAGTGATTAAAAAAATGTTTTGAGTTATCACACCTCACATGTGATGCAAGGTCGGTTGTATCACAAAACATCCTTCCATGTGAAAATTTTGCAATATGGCCTGAAATATAAGGATATACAATTCTGTATCACTTTTTTTTTTTTCTCACTAAACCATAACTGCAGACAATTTATTATAGAAACAATTTTATTGTAACTATTGTTCACTTTTTGTATATTTAACAAGAATACTTAACACTGATTATATTGATTATCATTTTTACATTGGTTGTTCCTTTCTCTAACTCACATTCTACAACAATTTTAAAGCAGTAAAGCTGGGTTTTTTATTCATCTGCAAATGGTAAATAATGCCTTTTACCCGTTGAGGATGAGTCCCGAGTATACTTGGGCAAGTGCCTGTGGGAAACGCGTGTTGTAGCAAAATCAGCCCATCGTCAGCGGGTTAGGACTGAAAATCTAGCAGATGTACACGATGACTCCGATCATTATGAGTCAAAATCATCCAAACACATGTTTGGCATGTTTTACATTTGTATTTAAAAGGAGAATGAATTCCAAATATGCAAGTGGTTTGACTGAATATGGTGATACTACTAGAACATGCCAGTGAAAGTTTGAGGAAAAATGCACATTCAGTTAAAAAGTTATAAATTCTTAAGTTTTGGTGCAGACATTGCTGGAGGAGAAAGCTACAATTCATGGCTTCACATGGAAAAAAAAGAAAAGAATGAAGAACAATATCAAGAAAATATGGAGAAAATTCAATATATTTTCACGTTCCCAGCATAAAGAAAGAGCGCTTGACTTTATTCCTCTTCAGAAATCAGGGGTAATTGTACTACCCCACCATGTCAGTACAAAGTCAATAGAATGGGTACATTCTAAAGAACACATACATTTTGTTGAAGACTAGTATCCGGACCTTTGACCTCTCTTTCTGTGTTCATCTGTTGTTCACCCTCACCAGACAATTGGTTCAAAAAGTACCAAATTTTGAAGTTTTGCTGCAGCCATTACTGGATGAGAAATCTACAATTTATGGCATCACACATGAAGAACAATATCAAAATAAATCAAGATATTTTCACTTTCCCAGCATAATGAAGCGAGTACTTGACTTACCTCTTTCAGAAATCAGCAAAGCGGAAAGAAGTGGAAAGAATGTGTACTTTCCATAAACAATGAAATTTGATAATTTGTTAATGAAATTTGTATTTTTTATACTGTAAATTGACTGTTTTGGGTGAACCAGGTGGGTTTGGGAGGATGGCCTGAGGGCCCAAGTCATTCAGTTGGCTCATTCTAGACCCGGGCTGCCCAACCTGGTGCACCCTTACCACTCCAGTGTATGTCCTGATTACGAAATATGTACTATGATATTTGTGAATGAAAGCCAAATAAATAATAATAATGATAATAATGATAAAAATAATAACAAAAACTGATTTATTTTGGAAGAGTAGTATTCTGACCTTTGCCTGCCTTGTATCCCCCCCCCCCCCCAATCCACCACCACCACAGGGAATCCCTGGAGACCCTGCTACAGAAGGCTGTGGCTCACTGCCCCAAGGCTGAGGTTCTGTGGCTGATGGGGGCCAAGTCCAAGTGGATGGCAGTAAGCATAGAGTTCCATGTCAACTAGATGGGTCATGGCATGGAGTCAGAGAGATTCTTTCATAGAATTTGTTCTTGGTTGTACATTTTGAATAAATCTTAGAATTGCAGTCCTGAATGGTTTCAAACATGTTTGGAAGTACACCCGTACACTTGATGTGGAAGTGAGCCAGAGGGGCACTCATTTTCACTTTATTCTCTATTGTCTTATATGTACAGATATAATATTTTATGTACAGATATAACATATCATGCACACATAATGTTTAGTTTGAAGAATAAACTTGTATAAATTTTGCCAAATGATGATAATAGATGAGAAATGTATGGATTCATTGTGGTTGCCTATGATTTTGCACTTAATCTCACAAAGTACAAAGTTGGGCAAAATCTGCCAAGCTTACTTATGATGTTGTAATGTACTAGAGTATACTCTCTCACAAATATGTCGTAACAAGAAAATGGATCAGGGAGAAATAGAAAGAACAAAAAGAAATTCTTAAGCGTTCTGAAAGTAACAGTGAACTCTGTTAGAATAAATGCAGTTATAATGAAATTCTTATTACAATAAAGTAAAAAATTCAGGTCCCAAAATTATCTTCTTAGAATTTCAAAGTACACCACTATACTGTTTGGCAATATTAAAATTGTGCAGTGACAAAAAACAACAATTACAACAAACACAAACAAACAGAAAACAACGCAGGTTGAAAGGACTTTTTAATAACGAGATTGCACTGTACTTTATTGAACCTTCCTGGTAACTTTCCACCTCTATACTCCAATAATTATCCCTCCACCTTCCAACCCCCAGGGAGACGTACCAGCAGCCCGTCGCATCCTCGCCCTGGCCTTCCAGGCCAACCCGAATAGCGAGGAGATCTGGCTGGCTGCCGTCAAGCTTGAGAGCGAGAACAACGAGGACGAGCGAGCCAGGAGACTACTGGCCAGGGCGAGAGGCAGCGCCCCCACAGCCAGGGTAGGGTACAACTTTCCTCTGCAGGTCTTACGCTAATGAATAATGTGGACCAGCTTGAGCCCCGAATCAGCCCGAGCTGGCAAACTTAATCACTTTTTCATACCAAAGATACTGTCTGTATTGCAGAGCAGAAATAGATCTGGGGGGAAAAAATACATATCGTTGCTGGGGCGACATGACCTTGTATCTACAAAATATCAAATATTCAGGAGAGGAAAAAGGAAAAAAAACATGGCAGCCAAAGCACTATATCAAATTGGATAGTCTTTCCATTGACATGCTGTGGTTGCTTCATTTTGGGGTAAGGTAGCTAGAATTTCTACAGGACATCACTTAAGTGATTATCTGACAATTAATCCAAAAAAGTCTTTTTCACCAAAATTTGATGTACAAAGTCTTCTCACTCAAACGACGATGTGTATATTATACAGGCTGGTAGAAAAACTGATTAGTTGTGGTTTAATGTTGATGAATTCCTTTACAAAATCCACCTTTTTTGGAAGCTGATCATGTCCCAGTACATACAAAAAGGGGACTGATTCGGCAAAGATTCAGAAAACGTTGAGTTTTTGGTCCATTAATTGAATAAAACTGTATGTCAATATAATTATATCAGTGTATCATATCATGTCAGTGGCTTAATTTACCTCCTTGATTTCTAATTTCCATCACTAGTGGACAGAATTTAGGGATATATTCTTTATTTATACACAGCAAATTGTGCATATGTGTAGGCCTACCTTTCCTTTACCAAATTTGATGTATGCTATAGAGTGTCTCAATTACTGAATTCGTTTTGTTTCTTCTGCTACAGTATCATTTCTGCAAACATCTGCAATGTTAGAAGATTGCATAGTTACAAGAGTACTCTCACAAGTGTTTCATCCTCATGCCAAAGATGGGTCATTTAAATATTGAATTGCTCGCAAATGAAAGATAAAGTCCTCTGTTTCTGACTACATTTTGATTTCTAATACAAATTCCCCCCCCCCAAAAAAAAAAAAAGAAAAAAAAGAAAAAGAAAATACACTCCCTCTATTTTATCCTTTAGACTGATGTGGTGCAAGACATGGCATCTCATGTCATGTAAACTAGATAGTGAAATGCATAATGATTTAAGCTCGTGATTTCGTAAGCTTGTGAATACACACCTTTGGCTTCTCAGAATTCACTTGGAATTGAATATTTATCAGTGGTCAGCATTATATCATTGCCTCGGTGTTGTTGCCTTGGTATTGCGTCATGTTTATTATTTTTTTTGGCCAGCAATGTTCCCTCTCCACTAGAACAGTGTACTGCCCTCACATGACACATTTCTTGCATTTTCCTGTCATTGGTAGGTGATGATGAAATCAGCCAAGCTGGAATGGCAGCTAGGTTGTCAGGAGAAGGCACTGGAGATTCTGGCTGGAGGTGTCACGGAGTACGGAAACTTTGCTAAGGTGAGGATGCCCTGGGATGGTAAAACTCTTTATGCGCCGTGGTGTAAACCCCCTGTGTCCCACACTATTCTGAGACAGCAACATTGTCATTCTGCTGAAAAGCATTCCATTTATCAAATCTATGTAACCTTTATTACAAATTTGTTTTACATGTATGAAGGACACATAATGACCAAATATAGAGAGAAAAAGACGAACCTTGCTTTAATTTAAATCTTATGACAAATCTATGATTAGTTCTCTTTGAAATGACAAGGAGCTGCGTTATTGTAGAGGAATGACTTTTGCGCACAAAATAGCACCAGAAACTGATTATATTTCAATTTACTTGCAAACCCAGTAGGGGATACTGCTTGATAGTTAATCAGCACATCAAAATGCGAGCTACACGTTCATGTAAGCAAATATACTTTTGATGATGAAATGATGGAAGATCATTATCTGGACAGCACGTCTTATACATGTACATACAGTAGTCTCAATTATCTTTTGTTGTATTCTTGCCTTACGTTAGTGTTTCTTTCTTTCTCCTGTGACAGCTGTGGATGATGAAAGGCCAGATAGAGGAGGAGCTAGGGAGGAAGGAGGAGAGTAGGAAGACATACCAACAAGGAGTGAGTCATCATCTCGTCTTTTTATTCTATTTAACCTGTTGAGGACGTGTCCCGAGTATACTCGGGCAAGCGTCTATGAGAAATGCGCGTTGTAGCAAAATCAGCCCGTCCTATACAGGTTAAGAAATGCAAACTGTTACTTTTGTTTGTTTGGTTGTTTGTTTGTTTGTTTTTTGTTACATTTTGTTTTCTAAAGACTTCTTTGATAGCACAAGGATTCATTCTTAGAACTAATACAGTTTTGACTATGTGAACTTAGTAAATGTGTGTTTTGTGTTTGTTTACAATGCTGTTTCTCAAAGACAGATTTGTGTACATGAAATTCTTGTCTCAAGTGTTCTTACATGAAAGGTAAGGATGACATCTTTAAAATGGATGTCAAAACCTTTACTTTTTGATTCTTCTTACGTACGTTTGTGATACTTTTTTACGAAAATCAAGTCAGATATAGTATGGAAATGTGATGTTGGAATTCACCAAATTTGAAACAGCTCTGTAGATTCCCCCCACGACTTCCAACTGATAAATGGTTCATTGTCTCACCAAACATGCAGCTGAAGAAGTGTGTACGTTCCATCCCCCTATGGCTGCTGGCGTCCAGGCTGGAGGAACGATGCGGGAACCTCACCAAGGCCAGGGCAATTATTGAGAAAGCCAGGCTGTCAAACGCACAGTGTTCCGATCTCTGGTAAGGAAGACTTACACACATGTATTGTAATGCTACATGTTTACACCATGTTCCCAGCACGGCCGTAATCTGGCAGAACTGCGTATCTCCTTTAACACATTACGCCAGAAATCGGGTTTAAAGGTTCAATGTTACACCTTTCTAAACTGAGATACGATGAGTTGCATTTGTCCTCTTTTCTCGGTCATAATTGGTCTAAAGAATTTATTTCCAGCAAAAAAATGACAATTTGACCTTTTTAAGTAGCAAAAATTACCAATTTAAAAAACTTACGCAGTTCTGCCAGATTAATCGTCGCCAAATTTTTGCGATCGTAATCTGGCAGAACTGCGTATCTCTGGTCACGTGCCCGGGTTGATCAGCCAGAACTGCGTAAGTTTTTGGCCATGCGGGGGGTTTTTCAGGCAGAACTGCGTATCTCTAGGAGATACGCAGTTCTGCCTGATAAGCACGTGTTTCATCAGGCAGAACTACGTATCTCTTTTCGTCATCAACCACATGCTTATCAGCCAGAACTGCGTATCTCCTAGAGATACGCAGTTCTGGCTGATAAACACGTGGTTTATCAACCAGAACTACGTATCTCGGTCTATTTTCTGCGGGTTATCTATCGTATTTTACCATCCACCCTCTTACTATTCAGCGGATGCAGTGTCAAAACAATGAATATTTTAGATTGAGTACAATTTTTTTTTAAAATATTTGTATTGTATAAAGTCATCATTATTGATTCACATTTAATTTCATTTTATCCATTCATTTGTATGAGGAAAATAACTTGCTTTCCCCTAATGTTGTCAGTCTGTGTTCATGTTTCAGTATTATTTAGCGGCACAAGAAGTACTGCTACATCAAAAGCCTGGCTGCTGCTTGGGTTATTGTCGATCTCGTGAAGCATTGCATTTGG
Organism: Diadema antillarum; assembly: GCF_040938485.1. Lineage (NCBI taxonomy): Eukaryota > Metazoa > Echinodermata > Echinoidea > Diadematoida > Diadematidae > Diadema > Diadema antillarum. The sequence goes on along the minus strand of NW_027272093.1, from coordinate 36,947 downwards.
ATTAAGAATAATATTAGACTAGATTCTAGATGTTAAGCTATATTGTTCATCAAGACTACAGGAACTACACTGTAGACCGTCTAGACCGTAGTCTATTCAGGCCTAACGATACACTAGACGTCTAGAGAGTAGTAGAGCGGTACGTAGGAATCTGCATACGATAGGCCTACTGATCTCATCATTATCCTAGTATTCCTACTCTATGCCCAAAGTAAGAGTAAGCCTAGACCCTTTTGGCTGAAGGCCTAAACTCTATTTAAACTAAAGAATACTAGGAGCTAGGCCTGACTAAAAGTTTATTTACAGCTTTATTAGAAAATAAAAAAAATAGACCCTAGTTCTCGTTTGTGTCGACTCCTACTGTAGGCCTTATTGTCGCTACAGTACTAACGTTAGGGTAGTAGTGTTCTAACCGTTACTATCTACGCAGGCCTATTAAAAACGTACGAGAACTCTCGAACTCTGTCTACTCGATTGTCTAGGTCTATGTAACATCCAGACGTCTATTTTGGGGCGTCATTATAACAGACTAGTAGATCAATGAAAATTAGTTTCTAGATTTTCTAGTCTAGACTCTAGATCTAACGCTAGACTCTCTATCCAGGTAGGGGCTAAATCTAGCGTTACAGCTAGACTGTTTATTGGGGATCTAGGCCTAGAAGGTACTAATGTTATAGTAGATCTAAGAACAACGTAAAGCCTAACCTGCCTATCTATAATGACTAACGGTAAGTGTATAAAGTCTATAGCCTATAATGTCTAGTAGTAGTACTAGTAGTAATGTATAGAACACAGATCTAAATCTAAGTTTCAGATCTATTTCTAGGGCTAAATGTTTATAATTTAGCGTTTAACCTGTAGATTCTAGATTCTTCATATTACAGACTTCAAGAATGTCTGGCCGAATCAAATCTAGAAAAATAGAAAACTGAGTAAAGACAGAATAACCGGCGATTCAGCCAAAGTTAAGTAACGGTAGGCCCCAGTAGTCTAACATGCTACTAGTAGTAGTAGGCCCCTACTGCACAACTCTACTGGGAGTACCGGTACGGTACCGGTATTAAAAAGTAAACTGTAATTTAAGTGTTAGTATTGGTCAATTTCTGACGTCTGTAGGATTGGATCGAAAATGCCATCGTTATGGACGGTATCCTAGATATTCATTAAACTTCTCGAGATCAATCCCATAGATCCAAGCCCACTAACCGCTTATTACAATGAAAAATAAAATAAGAAGCTATGGTCAATGGATTACAGATATTGTTGTTCGCGTGACCTACGCTACCGCACAGTACATTGATTTCACGTACACTAACAATGGACAAGTGCTGCAGCAGTACTAAGTAGGCCTAAAGTTGACTGGAGCGTGATGTCAGACAAGATGCAAACTATAACGTTTGTTAGATCTAGAAATGCTCTAGGCTTAAAAAACACTAGATTGTAGCAAAACTTAATAGTAAGGCATACCGCATATTGACCTGTTTTGAAGCCTGCCAGTCTATGAAGGGAAAGAAAGTGGCAATTTCCCCCAAGAGTAACGAGGGTTATTGCTTTAGCGTGACTGTCGTCGTGTACAATACACGTAGCCGTACGACGTGTCTAGCTAGCTAGCTAGGCGCAGGCACTGCTAGCCTGAACGCGCAGCGCGTTCGTCACTACGAAGGTCGCGCACGCGCGTGTTAAGATATACCATGTCCGTGCGGGATGCAGGAACACCTTGGTCCAAGCGTTGTCGTAAGTCGACTTACGCAGTTCTGCCTGATTAACATCGGAAAATTCATTTCGAATCTCGACTTACGCCGTTCTGCCAGATTAATCGCCCTCTCTCCTCAGGAATTTTGCCAAAATCACTTTCTAAAAATAACTTTCTGTACCGATTCACAACTTATTTTTTGGCCCACTTGAAAGAGCATGAGAAAAAACACACAAAACACTCAAAACCTGAAAATCGACCAAAATCGACTTAGGGAGTTCTGCCAGATTACGGCCGAGCAGCCACAAGCAATCACGTCTTAAGTCCACCATGGACAAAAAGGGATGGACGTGAGACAGTTATGGGTAACGGGATTGACAAACATGACAGGCTGTGATTGCTGTGGATGCCATGTCAGATTTTTAAACTGTCACAAAATTGGCCAAGCCAGACAAGGATGCTGATGAGAAATATAGAACGTGCTGGTGGTAATAAAATTGGATGAAGGCAACAAAATGTGACAGCATGTGTTGCAATGTAGGCCATAACAAAACTAGGAGGTGGTCCGCAGTTGGACGTGGTGGGAAATATGTGTAGTCTAGCCTGACCAGACACCTTGAGAACATCGTCTGAAAACTACATGATCACAGGAGTGAAGACTGGAACGAACAAGACTAGACTGTGGAGGAAAGATAAACAGGAGAATATCCCACCTGCCCACAGCAAACTACATTTTTAGTAAAAAAGGGACGGCTGTGTCTGCTGGGAACATGGTGTAAAGGAAGTTTTCACAGAAACCAGTTGTTACAGCCGAGAAACTGGCTTTCACAATGACCTTGACAAAGCAGAAGTGGAAATCAGGAGAAAAGAACAAAGAAAAGAAAAGAATGGTATTTGCAAACAAAATCAACCCACGGGAATTGTACCCAAAACAAAAAAAAACATATTTTATGATGCTGTGTTCATAGTTTTATCATAATAGTTGGAGTTGTAGAGTACAGTATCACACAGGGTTTGATCTCCAAATGTTCATGAATATTAAAACTGGATTTGAACTTGGGTTACGTGTTCTATGTGATATTTCACCGATTAATAATCAGCTTCTAACACCAACCTACATCCCTTTATATAAGTTGTAATGTCAACAAAGTTTGACCCAGCATATTCCCTATTATTCCCCCCCCCCCCCCAAAAAAAAGGGGGGGGGGGGGATTACTGGCATTAGAATTAGGTTTGTAGAATCAAATATGTAAAGAACATGGAAGACTGCATGCTATATATTCTCTTCTGTTTCATGTAGGTTGGAGGCTGTCAGGATAGAGAACAGGGCTGGCAATAAAAGCATAGCCCTGGCAACCATGGCGAGAGGTATGTACAGCGTGTGTCAACCTGTTTTTCCCTGTATCTGGGCAATTACCCCCCGAAGGCAATTGATTAGGGTTATTAAGGTTATGTTTTAGGGTTGAGAGTTTGGGTTAGGTTTAGGATTAGGTCAGGATTAGGATTAGGATGAGGACTAGGGGAAGGGTCTGGGGTATGTGTAATTGCCAGGGGAAAATTGCCCTATACCTGTTTTCTCCCATCATTACTGGGGGGTGTTTCATGAAACTTTTTGTCAGTGATTTACACTGACAACTGTTAAAAGCTACTGAAATCCTTGCGTCTGATTGGCTGATAGCAAATTTGTCGGTGAAAACCTCAGACGAACTCGATGAAACGCCCCCCTGAAGGTTTTAGGGGTCAAGGGTCTCACTCTTATGAGAAAAAAATACGCTCTGACTGATGAGGGGGGAAGTAGAGACTCCTATCCCTAAAAGCATTTCTTAACGCTACATAGCCAAGGCAATGTTAGAACTGCAAGAAGGGGCTTGCAGTAATTTTGCCTCCTCTCCTAAAAATCTTGGCCGTCGATTTTGCAGCCGTCGCAAAAATTACTTGCGCGTTGCCCTTCAGGTAATCTCCCAGAATATATCATTAATTGTTGCCAAAACATGGTTGTTTTCTCTAAATTTTGTGAATTATGCTAATTTATGCATATTATTTTTGTACAACAGATGTTAAGCTCTTATTCCCTTGATAAAGCTTCAAAAGATTGTTTTTGTTTTTGTCTTTTTCTTTTTCTTCTTTTCTCGTCTAGATATTCTGTGTAGTGTCATTAATAAATTTCTTGGCAGGGCTGAAATAAATAGATATCAGATAAATGGCCTTAATTTAGAACATGATGACATAATGACAGACAAGGTTGGATGGGAGGAAGCTAAATTTAAGGTGAGAAAAATACACCATAAGTGACAGACACACAACTAGAGCAAGAGAATTTCAAACTCAAGCAGGACAGATTGAGTGTCTGGAGAAAAAAAAAAAAAAAAAAAAAAAAAAAAAAAAAAAAATTCACTGGTATGCAGAGACTCCAACTCTCCCGTTTTCGACGGGAGATCTCCCGCCGAAAACCCATTTTTGCAAAATCTCCCGTTCTCCCGTTAGAGATTTAATTTCTCCCCCCCTGGCTCAATGTCTCCCGTTGGAAAGGATTTCTTACTTATTGCTATCGTATGTTGCAAAAATAAGCCTTAGATAGCACCAGAGAGCATCTATAACCCTAGGAACTTCGCGCTTTGCACACATAAACTTGGGTCTCCCGTTTGCTAGGGGTTTCAGGCGGGAGAATCTCCAAATCAAAAGGTGCTTGGGGTTGGAGTCTCTGGGTATGGGGTAAAGATACTGGTACTGTAGCTACAACAAGACTCAGAATTGCAGTTGTTTTGGGTTTCCTGTAGCTTGAGGGAACTGCATTCGGTGGCTTTTCATGGTAGTACAATAAAAATTACCATTTTCCTTTCACGTAGGGTTAAGCAAAATGCTAGGGTGTAAACTGTTGATACGTAACATTCGGCATGAGACATGTGCTCTCTTATATGCTACCTAAACCACTTACATTCTATGTTAAATATCAAATTTGACTTGCATCTTGATTTCCTATATTGATGTTTACTTTATTTGACATGTATTAATTTCTGCAATTTCATAACAAGAGTAATGTACAAATACATTTTTCTTTCGTACAAATCATAGGATTTTTTTTTAAAGAAGGATGAATAGACTTGGTGAATGCAAATTATTGACAATTATTTAATACTAAGGCCAAGTAAAAAAAGAAACCAGTTTCTCGTCCTCGCGCGCATCGATTTTGGCCGCCGCATCGATTTTTTTACTATTTACTATTTTCAAAATGGCGCTGAAAATACCAAGAAATTCATAATTCTCGTCCCAGCCCGCTCCCCGCCCGCATCGATTTTCAGTTGCCGCATCGACTTTTTTGATATTTACTATTTTTTCAGCCGTGTCTGTAGCTGCCCAAATCGGGTCCCCATCGCACGCATGAACACATTCGAATGTGTAGAGGCCCGTACACTCTGCTCTGTAACGTTGCATCTCCAGTGACGGCGATGTATTTTGAAGAGAAAATGAGTGCGCTTTTCCAGCAAATGTGGAATTATAAAATGGGTGTATCTACAAAATAAATAACTTTTCCACGGATTCTGGTTTGTATCGTATTTCTGCGGGATACTTTTCCTTACGACGTAAATTTACGGACACGGCCGTGAATCGTAACATCTGTAGTGTGGTATACAGGGCAGGGGAAGCTCGGTATATAAACGAACACTGCTATAACGAGATATCGGTTATTACGAGGAAATTTGCCCGGTCCCAAATTTCCTTCCACACAAGTCCATGTAAAATGCTACTCTTATAGCGAGATCGGCGATAACGAAATAACTGCTATAACGAGATAAATTTTGTGATTTCCAAACAAAGAAAAACATTGCCAATACAAACCTGATATAGCGAGGTAATTAAAGCAAAATGTCTTCGGGTAAAGCTTAACTTCGCCTGTGCTATCACGGTCCGAGATTGTAAAGCTCGATGCGCCAAAAACTGTCTTGTACACACACATTTTCTTCATGACAGTTCACTCTATAAGCACCGCATGTTGTTCGTGTATGTGTGTGTGTGTGCGCGCACTGATACATGCAGAAAATGTGGCGGGACGGCCGTATACATGACATCATCATGACGTTTAGCAAGTGTGAGGCAATCTGATGCTGTGATTGGCTTTCTACGTAGGGAATTCCCCATCTACACACACTCATGCAGTCATAATGTACACAGAATGTGTCACACACACACACAGCATTGTACAGACCATATTCAAGCTTTCCACACACAACACCCATACCATAACCACATACCAATCCACAGACGATCTTGACACAATCGCAAGCTATGTAGATTTACAAATTCAAACATTTATTCTACAATTAATAAGAAAAACATTCTTGATATCGGATTTCATTGGCGAAAAAAAACATCTTCTTACCCATAAAGGTGAGTAATTACCTCACACACATTACCAAGACACAGTTATCAGTATTGATTGAAAGATGATGGGTAGTCCCACGTGTGCAAATTAATGTCTTTATGTTATGCCTTCTTTTATGCCTACTGATATAACGAGATATCGGCTATAACGAGGAAAACGACTCGGTCCCGACCATCTCGTTATATCGAGTTTCCACTTGTACAATCATCATCCAAATGACGAGTGATTATCAAATGTCTTTTTAGAACATGAAGAAACATCTTTGTTTAATGCTATAATGCCATAAATCGTATCATTTTGACATCCATCTGCAATTGTACAAGCCAGTTTCCAGTTGAATGTGCTACAATTGTATACCTGTGAAGAAATGCAATACACTGTACCAGCTGTGTGGACACAAAATGTAACAAACACAATAATAAATAAAGCAGTGTTTTGAATATCATGGAATTTATTTCAGTCGTACATTTGTTGAAAGACATGTTTTATACCTGTTTCAATTAATAGCACAATACATCAGAATTGCAAGTACACTGGTATCAGAAATGCCATTACAACACAAAATACCAGTATTAAGATGGTCATTTTCCCTTGACATCTGTAATGGAAAGAAAAAGCAAATGTATTTCTGCATGCATGAAGTTTCATTTCAAGTATGCTATATCTATTTGTTTGAAAATGCACAGAGTGCAGGCAAGACATACACCTGGGACCTGGTCTCTCATAACACAGCTACCACTTAACAGAGTGATATTTCATTTCATAAATTGGATATATAGAAAATAGTAAAGCCCTCTCTCGTTACTTTTCTCAGAATTACCGGACGAGAAACACATATTACTTTCATTTTGACAATCCTCGAAAAAATAGTAAGATATCAAATAGTAAGGACCTCCCTCATCGCCTTGGTCAAAAAACCTGGACGAGAAACTACTTTCTTTTTTTACTTGGCCTAACAAATTTTAACTTTTATTGCAGCCATGCAAGAATGCCCCACGTCAGGGAAGCTCTGGGCGGACTCAATCTTCATGGAATCTAGACCCCAGAGAAAGACCAAGAGTGTGGATGCACTCAAGCGATGTGAACACGACCCTCATGTACTCCTAGCAGTCTCCAGGTTAGGATCAGAGTTATATGCTTGATGTAAACCAAATGTTAAAACTACAGACAGAAAGCAAATATCTGAACGGACAACTGTAGGTACAGTTGTATTGTTCTTGTATTCAGGTATGGGGGAACAAGAAACTGACTTCATGTTATTTCCACATTTTTTCTTTTTCTTTTACTTTTTTCCCCTCTGCTACAAAAGTTGTTCTTTTATGCAATCTTTAATGTGCCAGCAGCAAAACATAGTGTACATCCTGTAGGATAGTAATGAATAACTATTTGCATGTACAGTGCAGTAACAAATTATTACTGTTTTTATTACAGATTAATTCATTTATGTACATTTGCTATGTTTCTGTACACATCAATACTTGTGGGTACTATCAATACAAGTGTTTATGAACAGGTAACTAGTGGTCTTTAGAAAGGTTTTATGAGCCTGCACCAAGATTGTTTGCCTAAGTCGATTCATGTTTATGCATTTTTTCAGCCTCAGGAAATGCTATTTAAACAATAATTACCGTGGTATTATTGTAATTATCGTCATCACCATCATCGCCATTATTTTTTTCATTATTGCTATTACCAGTATTTTTTTTCATTGTGTCAGTAAATATGTGAAAGTGTTTTCCACATTGATATCAGCGGTCTCTCATAACGATGTGTGACAGGTTGTTTTGGAGTGAGCGCAAGATCACCAAGGCAACTCAAAAAGTAGTCAACGGATTGAGATGAAACTTGCAGGGAAGGTTTAGAATTACACAAGTAACAAACGATTAACATTTGGTAGTGAATCAAGAATTTTTGGGGAATTCATGAAGGATGTTGGATATTTTGGCAAGTAGGGTCAATGAACTTGGGAGTTCAGGCTGCGCGTATTTGAGGTTTGCATGTGCGCACTAAAGTGCGTGCTCTAGTTTCTGCTATTGCGAGGCGCGCGGTGCTGCTGAGGGTTTATGACGTAACAAAGGCTGCTACACTGGGAAATTAGGCGGCTTTCAGCACACAGTGCAGTACGTATGGGTGGAAATCACTGATCTCTGGAAGAACAAGATCAGTGCGGGTGGAAATGGGCTGCATGCTTGGCGGAGGTCTGCGCTCTCAGAGTGCTTCTCTAGTTGTAATTATCATCATCACCATCATCGCCATTATTTTTTTCATCATTGCTATTACCAGTATTTTTCTTCATTGTGTCAGTAAATATGTGAAAGTGTTTTCTACATTGATATCAGCGGTCTCTCATAACGATGTGTGACAGGTTGTTTTGGAGTGAGCGCAAGATCACCAAGGCGCGGGAGTGGTTCACCCGGACCGTGAAGATTGAGCCGGACCTCGGGGATGCCTGGGCCAACTTCTACCGCTTTGAGCTCCTGCATGGAACGGAAGTGAGTTTCATTTTGGGGGCTCTGTCCCGTGGACTTCCCCTCCAAGTAGAATACCCTCTTCAGTTTCTTTATCCATGAACTTCCCATGAAACGTGACATGACAGGTCTGGTGCTGCCTTGCAATGAAAGTTTCTAACCATGTTATGTCTGAATGCTCTGGTATATCCAAATAACATGGCCTTGGCACATCGAGCACTGTAATGGCAACGGTACAGGTTTTTGCTGTGGTGTGCGAAAGGGAACCATGCATGGTTCTGTTACAATATCACTTCCCCGCTCATAATTTTGTTACAAAATTGAATCTTCAAATGGTGATTTTGTTGCTCTTCATTTTTACTTACAATGTATGTATGATATTTGGGTTATTTTGTACCAAATTATTGATGTCATTGTTTTTTGTGTGTGTGTTTTGTTTTGTTTTGTTTTGGTTTTTTTAACAGAATTAGACGTGCTTGCTTTTGTTGCACCATACAGATGTAGCAAAAAAAACAGACCATTGCTGTTACCATGGCCTTTACCGAGGCCTGTATGCATGTCTTAATGCTGTCAGTACTCATACCAATACAGTAGAATGTATCCAGACAACATACAGATATATGATAACTAGGTGTGTCTAAGCAGCCTAACTCCTGTTTTCTCACTGTTCTCCCCTTCAGGAGCAGCAGAAGACAGTACGGGATCGGTGCATCCTGGCCGAGCCTCACCACGGAGAGCTGTGGTGTGCCACCTCCAAGAGTATCGACAACTGGCGGAGGAAGACCGACGAACTCCTGCCCATGGTGGCCGACAACGTCCTCATTCCCTGAATATGACACGGTGTCTCGAGTGACAAACTCTGCCAGTGACACTAACACAGATGGACAGATTATCAGATGTGTTTTTTTGCTTTGATATGTACACGTGTATACACCAAACATTCATGTAGGATGCATGAAGCATTCATGATGTCAACACTAAAGTGTTCATGTTGTATGTGGCGTACATGAAGCATTCCTGATGTTTACACCAAGCATTTGTGTTGTCCACACCAGTCATTTTGTGTCATGTCCTTGAAGAATCATGACATACACATAGACACCAGGTAGTCTTGTACATGCCAAGCATTCATGTTATTTAGACTGCATCCTCAAACATGAACGGGTCATCTGAATTGGGGGGAAATGGATTCGTCTCGAGCAAGAACAAATTATCAACGTTATATGGAGTAAGTGATGCTACTAGAGAAAGGTTACAAGGAACTTTGCAGCTCAGATGAATAGCTCAAAATGAAGGCAGACCAGTAAAAATCACTGAGCAATTTCAAAGTTGCAAATCATTTGCAAAAAAAAAAAAAAAAAAAAAAAAACAGTGTGAAAGATGCAGGACTGGTGCAAACTGTTTAGACTATAAAGTTATGTACTGTACAGATGCAATTTGCTTTTGTAATACATTTATCTCCCTTGGTGTGGCTAAACAAAGCAAGTGGCCCATCATCTAAATTTAATTCTGTTGTTTGATGTTTCTAGATTGAAATTGGCATGTTCTGTTTGGATACTGTATGTAAAGTCAAGCAATCATGACATTGCAATGATGTCAGTATAAAGAACATACACTTTTTGGGCTGGGGATATAGCCCTGTTTATCAGTCGAGTGTTCTTATGCAAAACAGTAAAGCTGTGAATATTCTGAAATGTCATCTGTAGCAATTATGTGGTATTAACTGAGCCCATGGTCTATAAAGGCATCATTTTGACACACAATGTATGATTGCTGTCAAATTAGTCTTCAAAGTATGTTCTTTGCTGAAAATTATATCTAATTTTACTCAGTGAAAGATAAAAGCCTCAAATCACCCTGCATAGCATTAAAAAAAAAGAAGGAAATGCCAAACAAATATGTAAAGAACATAAACAATTGTTACACATTGGAAGGAAAGCCTGCCTTCAAAGTTTTAAAGACAATGTTGAAGCAAGCAAATGTGGCTAAAGAGAAATTGTGAGGTGGGAGTAACAGCAAAAACTGAGGGGAAAAAAAATGAGAGCAAAGTGCTGCAAAAAAAGAAAAAGGAAAAGAAAAGAAGAAAGAATGTATTAATGTCACTTTGATGACTCAATGAATATAATGCTTCAAACATGCCACCATTGCATTAACCTCAATCTGTTTTGACCATGTACACTAACAAAATCGTATTCTGTGGGTTACTCTGCCCCTGCTCGGTATACACAAGATATCCAAAAGAATAGATACAAGCAAACAAGACTTGGTTTAGACATAGTATCTTTTTAATCTGTAGAAAGCATTCATTTTGATTATATTTCTCTTTTGTCGCTTATACTTTTTGATAATAACATAGAAATTATACCAGGATTTTTTTTTTCTCTCTCTCTCTATTTTTCTTAGCAACATACAGTACATCCGTGGCGGATCCAGAGAGGGGCGCACCGGGCGCGAGCCCCCTCTTTATTTTTGGTACAAACAAAAGAAATAGAAAAAAATTGGGGGGGGGGATGCATATGCCTCCCCATTAATTTTTCCAAAGGCGCCTCCCCTTTACCGACTTCCTTGATCCGGCCCTTTATGTACAAGTGTATAGTAATTGGTTGAGAAAACAAACGTCTTGATACTTTTCTCCTCTAGAATAACATAAGTACATATCAGAGGAAAGCGGGTTTGTTGAGAACATCAACTGTCTTGAAGATGATATGTGATATTTTTGATGTGTAGGAAAATGACCCTAACTTTATTCCTTGTTTGTTTATGTGTTTTTTTTGGTTTTTTTTATGTGGGTCTTTTTTCTTTGGGGGGGGGGGGGGATGAGAAAAGCTGGCAGTGGAATTGTGAAATTTGATGCCTAAACAGAACCTTACTAGGGGACTGATGGTTGAATGATGATACATGTATTGTAAATAAATGACAAAGTTCATTGTTGTCTACTGATAAATTCAGCGATTATCATTCTTGGGTGTTCTGTTAAAATTACAATAGACCGTTTCTGTAATTCATTGCAATTTATGGATGTTTCTTTTCCGACAGCCCAGTAAGAAAGCAATTCATTCACATGCTCCCTCCCATAGGCCCGAATTCACGAAGGTGGTACAATCTTTGTCCATGGTTTAAACCAGGGACAAAGACCGTAGTTTTTCTATGGGGCGCCATGTGTTGCGTGGCCTATTTTGTTACAAATTATGTCATTTCTTAACAAAATGAACATTTCATTGATGAAAAATGGTCATTTTGACGCCAGCAACGATACTCTCCGTGAATGGGTCCCTGGGTGTATCCTGGACTCTCGAAATGCACCTCTTTTGCTTGGTGACTTTCGCTGCCTCCCACAGGCCTTCATCACCTCTGGCAACTTTGACAGCTGCGTACGGGACAGCAAAATATCCTATGTATGCGCTTGAGAGGAAAAAGGTGTTAAAGCGATGAAAATGTTTAGGTTTAATTGAGATGGGGGATTCACAATGTGACTTTTTGCAAGATAATAAGAAACCACTATTAAATGAAATATGAAAGTTCATACAATTCTATGAGGAGAGGAATTCAAAATATGAAATGTGATGAAAATCGGTTTTGAAATGACCGAGATATAAAAAAAAAACGAAGTAAAACAAAGTGGTCTTAATAGAAGATGGGTCCCACCTTTTATTAGTATTAGGACCTCTATCCGGATTTTCAATTATACCAGCCATTTCAAAACCAATTTTCGTCAAAGAAGCTTTGAATTTCTATTGCTATGAAGAGCTGTATGCTTAATTCATAAGATGTTTCCCATTATTCACAAAAAGGGTAGAAACCTGAAGCCCATCTCAACCAAAACTACACCATCCCTTTAAGGTGACCAGAATAAACTATCCAGGGACCTGACACAGGTTGATGGCTTTGGGTCCATTGTAGCCTTTTGTGAAGGCCCTCTCGCTGTAACGGGCGAGCGAAGCGAGCCCAGCCGTTCGCGACAGCATTAGGGCCTTTTGAGATCTGTTTCACACATTATTATTCATGACACATGAACCCTACTGAATATTCATATTAATGGGTTCCGGTCGACCAATGGAATGGCGCGCTCCCCACATCCTTCGTCTTGCCGTTGTTGCACGCATTCCCTACCATCAGTAGAGGCCTGTGATATGCATTCGCCGTATGCAAATCGGGCTCGGGCAGACAGACACGCTGATTAGTCGGCTTTTGCTCCCGAAATCGGGGAGCAAAAGTCAGTAATTCAAAGGGCTAACAAAAGGATGCGAAGCAGATCTCAAAAGACCCTCGCGCAACCCCACTCAACTGGGCTCTCTTCCACAAAGCGAGAGGGCCTTGACAAAAGGCTAGGTCCATTGAAGAATAATTACTGTGGTGGCGTGATAGTATAAAGGATGTTATACAGTTTGTGAAGGATAGTACATTGTATGTGACTCTGCATCACAAAACCAACAAAAATCTAAGCTTTAAAATGATGAATAACTCAATTCAAATGGACTCTCCTAACCTATCTAAACATTGGAAAGAGTAGCATTTTTCTTTCAAAAGTTATTAGAGTTGAAAGTGAAAGGTATGCAAAGGATTTTCAAGAAATGGAAGAGTCCTCCAAGACATACTTGATCTCACTTCTTTACAAAAACAAACAAAGAAACTAACAAGCCAACAAACAATAAACAAAAACAACCACGTGTAGAAATGTCGCAATGGCGACTGTTATGCCTCCGCCATAATGCATAATACTCGTAACAGGTCTATAGTACAATGTCTTGACAATATGTGATAACATTTTCACATAAAATTGCCAAATGCTGTATCAAAATGACAGGTTTGTCACAAATGTGTTGAGTGTTCAATTTCCTTGAACTCGGTTTGGTTGGATGAATGGCTATAATAATACTGTCTTAGAGTACAGGTATTTAGGGATGTGAGGATTTTTACTTGACTTTTGACCCTTTATGAGCTTATGCATTGAGTAATTTTCAAGGTATGGAGAACAAGTGTAATATCAGTTTTAAATAGTACAATTTTAGCATTTAACCTGGCCTTTGGCCCTGTGACCCTAAAATCGTCAAGAGAAACACTGTCAGGTAGAACATGCATGCTAAGTTTTATAATACCTTGAGTCACGTCCGAGACGTGGAGGAAGAAGTGAGATTTAGCACTTTCACCTGACCTCTGACCTTTTGACCTTTGACTTTTTCCAAGAAACTTCCAAGAGAATATCTATTGGGTAATACATGTATTAAGTTTATTATCCTGCAGGCATTGTACAAATACATTTTATGAGGGAAGTAGTGAAATTTTGAGGAGTTGACTTTGACCTATAACATATGACCCCCTAATTCCCTAGATGATTACTGCCAGTCAGTACATGCATATGCGCTAAATAAGTTCCATGAAGATACCTTAAACTATTTGCGAGATATAAGAGAAATAAAAGAGAAATAGATAAAGAGAAATTTTGACATTTTTACTTGACCTTTGACATTTGTCCCTTGACCGCATGACCTGAAACTGTCTCTAGAGAATCTTTATTTGGTAGTACATGTCGGCTTTTACACCAAGTTTCAAGAAAATACCTTCAGGCACTGCAAAGGTATGGAGGAATAGTGAAATAGTGAACATTGCTTATACACACCTGCTGCGTCTTTAGCTGGATTTAGCTTGGGTTTTATTTCTGTATTTCCTTCTTTTTTTCTCAAAGTACAGAAACAAATGGATACAAAGTATGTACAAAAAAAAGAGTGAAAAATACAAGTAAATGGGGGATTTGTCAATTTGTTTACAATGATCAGGGACCAGCCTATGGCGCAGCTATTCAATATTCGGTCTGTACAATGTGAATTCTATTTCTTGAAACTGTGCCGAATGTATGAATTGAAAGATGATAATTATAACATTACCATTTTCCATTTTCGTCTGCTGTTGATTTCTGTGTCGTGTGATTTCGTTAGTAAATGGATTTTTTTGGAATGGGGATGAATCCTGGTCGTGCTTTGATAATTATTACGTCACGAAGTGACACAACGACAAACATCAAGTCAGAATGATTTGGAATACAACTTTATTCTTTTAATTTTTGTTAGAATACATCGCAGCACGGTTTATTCGTTTTCTTCTGATAATGATGAGAGTCAACGGAATAAAACTTGTATAGAAAATGGTCATGTAGCTATATATTATACTAAAAAGAATTCCAAATTGTCCAAGATGTTATGTGTGGCAAACAACAAACAAAACAAAACAAATATTTGATACAGCCGCTTTTCACGCTATGAAATAAGAATCATTATAATTTCCACGAGTACTTTGCCTTTTGATTACACTGTAAAAGTCTCAAACCTTGACCACTGATCAAGGATTGACTTTTAACCTTTGCAAGTGTACAAAGGATACATTGTCCAATTTATTCCTATGAATGCTGCAGCAGCTGTCGTATAACGCCAATTTTGGGCTAATACGCAGTGAAATTTATGACTCGGAGAATAATAATTCAGGCAAAATTTGTGTGACCTATAAACTTGAACGTATACATGCCTTTATTTTAGTCCACTGAGTATATTCATTTATACGTGTATTTTTCTAACCACATTATACTGGAATGAGCTAAAATGTCGAAATGTCTTTTCTGCAATGGAAATTCTACCGGGGGTTGAAGTAAACAGTGAGGAAACAGAAAAATATAAAATACATGTATAGGATAAAAAGTACACAGAGGTCATGAAATATTGAAGTGGGCGAGGACACAGTGAGTTTACGCTCATATCGATTACGCAGATTTAGATGCCAGTCAGTCCGGCACATATTATGGCCCCAATAAATGGCACATACAGTGTACCTATGCGTGTACTTCTTAGCAAATAAGAAAGATTGTATAAAAAAAAACACCAACAACTAAACTTGAGCACTATCATTCATTTTCATTATCATCACTTTATCATATTAAAAAAGCTACATTTCGGAGAAGTACATGGGTATGGAATTATACCGGATACTGCAGGTGGTTGAATAATGACCTTGGCTTTTCCTAAAGGCGTCTACTGCAACAGATCAGAAAGCAGAATTGCAGCAGCGTGACATGTCCACAGACATCGACCAATCTGACCGAACTGGTCAATCTGCTTATCTTTTTTTCAAGTAAAAATTTACATAACATTTGCAAATTGGTCTTTCAAGTTAAACAGTTTTCGTTCCAGAATGAGAAATTTCGTTTTCAGTGAAGAGTTCATGGAGAAAACCATTTCTTGAATGTGCTCTGAAATTTGAAGATTCTGCGATGAACCCAATAAATCATGGCCGATAAATGTTTTTGAAACTTTCAAATCCGTTATAGAGGAAGTTAATTTTGTACTTCTTTTCTTTGAAGTTCATTGTTTACGATGTATCAGTGTGGGCACAATAGAAATTTGGATGTCTGTGCAAACACAAACGGACGTATAATTCACTGTTTTGTTATGTTGTTTTTTTTGTTGGGGGGTGTTTTTGTTTTTGTTCAGCTGGTATTTTTGTCTCCGTTTGTTTTCCTTGATTTCATGTAATTTTTCCCTGTGCATTCTTTTCCTATAAAGTCGAATACTGCATCTGGGCAAAGAATATGCATGCAAATTTGAATATATATAGAAATCCAGTAAACAATACATCTAAGGAAAAATACAAACACCATTTCCACAAAAGAGATTAAATATTCACCAAGATTTAACATGAAAAAAAAAGAATATCTCTTTGCCTAATGAGCGCAAAAACACAATGGTAAATTATTGACATAAATAAGTGTTCCCCAAACGCCCATCCATTGAGATGTTCTACATGATACAAACCACACATTCCAATTTTGACTACAACTATATCAAACATACACCCCCATAAACGAATGTGATTGGTCGTAAAAACGTATATATCCAGGAGCGTCACCAGCTTTTTTTCAAGGGGGGTGCGTTTTGACACTAAATGTAACGAGATGTTTTTTTTTTTTGTGGACAGACATTTGGAATATAGGAAGCTCTCAATCCCTAGACTCTTACTGTTTTTTTTTTGTTTTGTTTTTTTTGTGTTTTTTTGTGTTTTTTTAGGGAAACCAAGCGGGGAAAGGGCACCGGCGTATCTAGGATTTCATCGGGGGGGGGGGGGGGGGGTGTTAGTATACGAGGGAGCGAGTAAGGGGGGGGGGGGGGGAGGGTGTGGAAGTGCCTGTTGTCCCCCCCCCCCCCCCTCCCCTCCTCCCACGGTGAGAACTTTTTGCATTTTGATGTTGTAAATGGCGCAATTTGCAGGCTTTTTGCGTGTCACACTTGTTTAAATTAGCAGTACATTTTGATGGAAATTGTTGTTGAACAAATTACTGGCAGCAATATCAGGAGAATGGCATAACGACTACATGCGAGCAAGAGGAGCGAGCGAGCTTGAAAATTTTGACATTTTACAGTCCAAAAACAGCCGTTTATAGCCATATTTTTTACTTTGGAAATTAAGGGGGCGCGCACCGGGCGCAACTGCTGGCAATTACTGGCAGCAACATCAGGTGAATGGCATAACAACTGTAAATGCGAGCGAGCGGAGCGAGCGAGCTTGAACATTTTGACATTATACAGTAAAAAAAACCTGCCGTTTGTAGCTATATTTTTTTCGCTTTGGAATTTAAGGGGGGGCGCATCGCGCGCAACTGCTGGCATTTACTGGCAGCAATATCAGGAGAGCATAACGATTACATGCGAGCGAGCGGAACGAACGAGCTTGAAAATTTTACATTTTACAGTCCAAAAACTGCCGTTATAGCCATATTTTTTCGCTTTGGAAATTAAGGGGGGGGGGGGACACCGGGCGCAACTGCTGGCAATTACTGGCAGCAACATCAGGTGAATTGCATAGCGATTAAATGCGAGCGAGCGAAGAGAGCGAGCTTGAAAATTGTGACATTTTACAGTCCCCAAACTGCCGTTTGTAGCTATATTTTTTCGCTTTGGAAATTAAGGGGGAGGGGGCGCATCCGGGGCGCAACTTCTGACAGTTACTGGCAGTAACATCAGAAGAATTGCATAAACATTAAATGCGAGAGAGCTTGAAAATTTTGACATTGTACAGTCCATAAAATGCCGTTTGAAGCTATAGAAAGATCTTTTTTTTTTTTTTTTTTTGCCTTCGAAATTAACGGGGGCGCACCGGGCGCAACTGTTGGCAATTACTGGCACCAATATCAGGAGAATTTAAATGCGAGCGAGCTTAGCAAGCGAGCTTGAAAATTGTGACATTTTACAGTCCCCAAACTGCCGTTTGTAGCTATATTTTTTCGCTTTGGAAATTAAGGGGGGCGCACCGGGCGCAACTGCCGGCAATTACTGGCAGCAACTTTACGATTAATGCGAGCGAGCGGAGCGAGTGAGCTTGAAAATTTTGACATTTTACAGTCCAAAAACTGCCGTTTGAAGCTATATTTTTTCGCTTTGGAAATTAAGAGGGTGGGGGGGGGGGGAGCCTAGCTGGTGCGCCCCTCCCCCTGGATCCGCCACTGGTAGTCAAGGGTGTCGGTTTATGTTCATGACTGGGGGAGGTATGACCAGCGAGGTGGCGTCAAAGTGACCAAGCGGGGGAAGGATGTCCAAAATCTGCACTTTAGAGCATCCCATAATTGTGCGTGTTTGTTTGTGTGTGTGTATTATATACATGGAAAAGTTAGGAATTAGCCCAGGTCAAGTCTTTTTATTGGCAATGCAAGACATTTTTATACAGACTACTATGTAAAGCAACACTGCAAAATCAATGATCTAGCTTTGATATAACGAAGCGTAAGGTACAAAGGTGTACATATACATCACATTGCGCAACATTGTAGCGACTCTTTTTGCCGTTCGGATGTTCTGAGTACACTGCGCACATCCTGCTTATTATGCAGAATGCCAACCAGGAATCACGCTGATTCACAATCTTTTGTCGGGTCCGGGCTTTTTGAACAATGTTTCACACTATATACCTATTTTATTATGGTTAAAAGAAATCATAGAAAAATATCTTATTTCTTGATGACCCTTTCATTCAAAAGCAGTTTACTACCCTTGAATTACTATTTTGGTAAGTCTTTTTTTTTAACACGCGGATGGGGGGGACGCACCCCCCCCCCCCCCCTCCGTATGCCACTGCTTTTGGGTGAAATAATTGGACAGATTTCTAACAAAAAAAGCAAGAAAATCTTTTCATCGCGTTAATTATGATTATGTGGGGTGGGGCAAATGGTGCGCTTGCCTTCCAATATTTTTATGGGGACAACATTTTGTTTTCTTTCAAAAGCAAGAAAATCTTCTCATTTCGGGAATCATTAACAAAGGGGGGGGGGGGGGCAAAATTAAAATATGCTTGCCCCTCCAGTATTTTCATGGGGGTAACTTTTTGTTTTTCTGTCAAAAAAAAAGGGAAGAAAATCTTCTCGTCTCTGGAATTATGGAGGCTAAGGCGCACTCTTTGGCTGGCAATATGGATTGGTCAGAAATAACGTATAGACCCTACATACTTGTAAGTAGCATACGTACACGCAAACGTGTACGTGCTCCGTATCGTACGGATGTACAGTACGGTTGATAAATAGTAAACACTGGATAGAATACTAGTAGAATTGTATAAAAAAATCATTGCTGCCAGAACCAGGGGTGCAAATTGTTTTTGCCCACGATTTCTTTTTCTTTTCTTTTCCCTGGTGCAAAATAAAAAAGAAATAGAAAAGAATAATTGTTTAGCGTCCGGCGTTGAGGTCACTGGCAGACTGAAGTTTTTTTTTTTTTTTTTTTTTTTTTTTTTTTTTTTAATGGATCTGAAGGGGGGTGCGTTCGCACCCAACGCACCCCCCCTGGTGACGCCCATGATATCACGAATGCAGCAACTGGAATTACGATTAATAATAGTATCCTTTCTCATTTGATCAAACTGATTGGCGAAATTTGCAGTTCGGTCGCTGAGTTGTAGATTTTTGGTTGCTCAAAACATTAGAATGACCAGGAAATACTTTAGAGGCAATGAACTACTATTTTGAACGCAAATACACTACACGCAGTGTATTATTGGGGTCATCCCACGAGACCGACGCCCACGAGTCATACAGTCCACGAGTTCGACATTGAAAACAGGTCCATGAGTCATAACAGCTCACGAGTCACACAGCCCATGAGTTCGACACTAGGCAAATAAAGCCCATGAGTTCGACACTGGGTAAGAATGTGCTTAATGTGTCGCTCTCGTGCACGGGCCTCGTTAGCTTAGTGTCGAACTAATAGGTTGTATGACTCGTGAGCTGTATAACTCGTGGGCCGTATAACTTATGGGCTGTATGACTTGAGGGTGTCGGTCTCGTGACATGCACCCGTATCATCTGCAACTACACAAGCGTATTTATTGTACCCCCACCCACACATAGTGTGTAGGGGGGTCATCCTGAGGTCGGGTGGCCGGTCGGTCGGGCGGGCGGTCGGTCGGTCGGGCGGGCGGTCGGGCGGTCGGGCGGTCGGTCCGTTGCAAAATCTTGTGGGTCGAACTCCTCTCTCATTTTTTAAGCAATTGACCCCAAATTTGGCATGTGTGACCGCTATCAAAGGTAGATGTGCAAGACACCTTTTTCAGTAATATCGCATAATGCGTTGCCATGGAAACAGCATATTTTCGCAAAAAAAATTGTGGATCAAACTACTCTCTCATTTTTTGAGCAATTATCCCCAAATTTAGCATGTGTGACTGCTATCAAAGGGAGATGTGCGAGACACCTTTTTCGTTAGTATTGCATAATGAGTCGCCATGGCAACGGCAAATTTTTCAAAAATCTAGCAAAATGTTATGGATCGAACTCCTCTCTCATTTTTGAGCAATTGACCCCAAATTTGGCATGTGTGACTGCTATCAAAGGTAGATGTGCAAGACACCTTTTTCATTAGTATCCCATAATGCGTTGCCATGGCAACGGCATATTTTCATAAAAACTTGTGGATCGAACAACTCTCTCATTTTTTGAGCAATCAACTTCAAATTTGGCATGTGTGACCGCTATCACAGGCAGATGTGCAAGAGACCTTTTTCGTGAGTATTTCATAATGCGTTGCCATGGCAACGGAAGATTTTCATATATATCTTACAAAATGTTGTGGATTGCTCTAATCTCTTAGTTTTGTAGCAATTCAGTTTGAAGTTGGGATATGCGATCAATGTAATGTATATTTGTGCAAAACACATTTGATGTGTGTGGTGATGAATCTGTTGCCATGGCAACAGAATTTTTTTTAACCAATCATACAAAAATGTGTGGATTAGCCTAACTCCTTCAGTTTTCAAGCATTTGGCTTAAAAATTGGCACATGTGACCACTATTGTATGTAGATGTGCATACTTACTCTTTCGTCATTTTTTATCTATGTGTTGCTATGGTAACAGCGTAGTTTGAATGAAAGTCATACGAAAATATTGTGGATTCAGTTAACTCCCTCAGTCTTAGAGCATTTGACTTAAAATTTGGCACACATGACCACTATAGTACTGTATATAGATGTGCAAACTTAATCTTTCGTCAGTGATGAACAATGCGTTGCCATGGTAACAGCTTTTTTAAACCAAAAAACATACAAAAATATTGTGGATTCAGCTAACTTTCTTTAGTCTTCAAGCGTTTAGCTGGAAATTTGGCACACATTACCACTGTGGTACATAGATGTGCAAAGGTAATCTTTCGTCAGTGGTGATCAATACGTTACCATGGTAACGGCATATTTTGACTGAAAATCATACAAAAATATCGTGGATTCAGTTAAATCCCTCACTCTTTGAGCATTTGGCTTGAAATTTGGCACATGCAGCCACTATAGCATATAGCTGTGCAAACTTAATCTTTCGTCAGTGGTGAACAATGGGTTGCCATGGTAACAGCAGCTTTTCACTAAAATGCATAAAAAATATTGTGAATTCAGGTAACTACCTCAGTCTTTGAGCATTAAGCTTGAAATTTGGCACATGTGACCACTATAGTACGTAGATGAGCATACATAGTCTTTGGTCATTGTTGATCAATGTGTTGCCATGGTAACAGTATATTGTGAATGAAAATCATGCAAAAATATTTTGGATTCAGTTAACTCCCTCAGTCTTTGAGCATTTGGCTTGACATTTGGCACAGGTGACCACTATAGCATATAGATCTTCAAACTTAATCTGTCATTATTGTTGAACAATGCGTTGCCATGGTAACAACATTTTTTCACCAAAAAGCATGTGGATTTCACCAACTCCCTCAGTCTTTGAGCATTTAGCTTGAAATTTGGCACACCTGACCACTATGGTATGTAGATGTGCAAACTTAACCTTTCGTCATTGTTGATCATTGTGTGGCCATGGAAACAGCATAGTTTGAATGAAAATCAATATAAAATATTGTGGATTCAGGTAACTCTTTCAGTCTTTGAGCATTTGGCTTGAAATTTGGCACATGCAACCATTGTAGTAGAGAGATATGCAAACTTTGTATTTCATCATTGTTGAACAATGTGTTGCCATAGTAAAAGTGCATTTTGAATGAAAATCATACAAACATTTCGATTAGATCCTAACTCTCTATGGTTACAGCATTTTGGCTTCATATTTGGCACATGTTACCTCTACATTACCTAGATGTGCAAAAACTCTTTTGTCAGTGTTGAAAATGTGTTGCCATGGTAACAGTATATTTTGAATGAAAATGATACACTAATATTGTGACTTCAACTATAAAGCCCCTCATCCTGTTAGCATTTGGCTTGAAATTTGGCACATGTGATGGCTATGATATAGTTGTGCAAAACTTCATTTTTTTTTCTTAATATCCAACATTGTGTTGCGCCCTGGTTATACAATTTTTAATAAAAACCATAGAAATCGTCAGTTTATTTATCTTGCTCACTCAGTTTTTGAGCACTCGACTTGAGATGTGGGACATTTGACTAACAGTGAGCAATACATTTATTTACTGTTGGACAGTGCATTGCCTTGGTAATTTTTTTTTTCATAAAAAAGTAAAAAAAACAAATCCTGGTTGAGCTAATTTCCTCAGTTGTGGGTGGGGGTATATTAATCACAATGAGTGACAGTTCTAGTTTGGGGGGTTGAAGCTAAAGGCCCTACAGATAGGACTGAAGAGACCCTCTACGACGAATGTCGCAGGTCCAGCAGTGGAAGCCGCCACCGAGTGAATTAGCGTACTTGAGGGAGACCTTGACGCACTCGATGCCCAGGGACTCAAACATTTTGATGGTTGGGACCTCGTTGCGATCGACGACAACGCGCTTGGGATCCAGCATCAGGATATTCATCGATAGCCACTTGGACGACATCCAGAGAGGGTGAGCTATGGTTTAAACACATAGGCCCGAATTCACGAAGGTGGTACAATCTTTGTCAATGGTTTAAACCATAATTGACAAAACCATATAGTTTTGTATAGGGCGCCAAGTGTCGCATGTCTTTTTTCGTCGACGTAATTACTTATTTCGTAACACGAAATAGGCCATGTGACACTTGGCACCCCACACCAAACTACGGTCTTTGTCCATGGTTTGGACTATGGACAAAGATTGTACCAACTTCGTGAATTCGGACGAGTTTGCAAATGTACAAACATAAATGAAACAGGAAATTAGGAATTCACTTACGAATTTGCTTAAAACTGGGTAAACAATAGCATTGACTAACATTGAATTTCCATTCTTAGGTATGGGCAGAGGTATTTGCGAGAACATCAATCAGGCAAATCGAATTAAAAAAGTTTACTAATGACACTCATCCGTACAGGTTAAGGTCCTTTCAAGAGTTTCGGATTTTAGCTATTTTTGTTACAACAGATTTTCCAGACAAACTTCGTCAAAACTTGTATTTGATTTAACGATGATATCATTCTGTTGTGATCGAATTTGACAATCAGTGTTCAAGAAGCTAACTGCATGCATGGTTCATTCAGTTTAATTCCACTAGCATGTATTTTTTGTGATGTCTCTCATAATCGTGTGAAAAGCGCGTTCAGATTAAGTATGAACGTGCAATACATCAGCTTCAATGTTATAAATGTTACGGAATTTAAATTCATAGCATAGACAAGCATTTAAAGCATTTTTCGTTGCTTTTTATGTGGTTGTTTTACCCTTCATCTATTTGAAAAGATTGGGCACACTTCATGTACCTTTAAGATGCTAAGTACTACTGCTGTATATATCGATACTGCTAACTTATGCTAAAACTTAACCCACGTTGTTGTTGCCATTAAAGTAGGCCCTACTTCCAGTGCAGAATTCGCACCTAAAAATGACTGAAAGTATCATTGTTTATCGTCATCCGACATACTAGCATTAACTCACACTCTGGCATGACAGGTTTTGGCGCCTGAACTATCTCCCAGCCAGCCTTCTTGAACGTGTCGATCTGGTGGCAAGGTCTTTCGGGATTACACACCACCAGCCCAGGCCCGATGACGTTGAAGCTGGCGTCGATGTGCATCGGGTTGGGGTCATCGAAGGAGAGAACGTGGAGGTGGTATCCGCGGTCGGCTAGGTGTCGTTTCATCCACTCGATGCCAAACATATTCGTGACCTTTAGCGAGGGGTCAATGTGGAAGGAGTACATGTACTCAAGGACAGTACAGGTCAGCTGCAGTACCGTAACGTGTTTTTGTTTCGGTTGTTGCTGTTGCTGTTGTTGTTGTTGTTGGTGTTGTTGTTGTTGTTGTTTTTCACGGAAAGTGGATACTGATGTACACAGTCATGGTGGAGTCATGTAGTCAGATATCTCTTGGTTTTCTCTCCTACTTTTGATTTTGTCGAACAAAATATTGTATCCAGCTCCTCGTCGGGAACCAAAAGGTGTATTAAAGTGTTTTTATTTTTGTGTTTTGTTTTTGGTTTATATGATTATATGCAGCAGTTAAAACTTTTTTACGATGGATTTGTCTTGAAGCAAACGATATTTCTAGCCATCCGAGAGTGCATCAGCCAAACTGATGTACGACCAGAACAAACACGAGAAAATCTAGTCTAGAACGCAATACACGTACTGTGATAGATGCCATCAGACGTAATAACTTTGTCTACATGGCATCCGAATGTTGTATCTCCACGATAGAGAAGGTCATTCGATGTTTAATGTTTCCATCTAAATGATTTAGAAGCCATTACAACTTTGCTGGTGGTGACAACAGCGTGTCTAAAATAACTATGCGCTTAATTGCTTGATAGAAAAAAAATACAAATGAAAGGGAATGAAAATAAGGGATAAACGAAGTTATAATATCTAACCGTTCTTACCTGGCTTCTTTGGACGAAAATGTCCCTTCCGGCTCTCATGAAGTCTGCGGCGTCAAAACAGGGCTCGTGCTCGGTTGTAACGTATCGACCTTCGGCCACAACCTGACGGCGATCTACACAGTTGCCCGTGGCCATGGGGTACTCCTATGAAGAAGAAGAAAAAAAAAACCGTGTTAGTATATTGACGTATTGAGTGTACAAGCACTCATTTGCAGAAAGCATGGGGGCCTTGGGATAGTGTGTTTGGAATAGACACAGGGAAGATTGCATGTTTCTGTAGAATGGTAACGTAATTGTTGCCTGTAGGCAAAAAGAAAGAAAGAAAAGAAATTACACTTATCTCATGTCGACGATGTAACAATTGTATATTGTAAACCATTCCACAACTTTGAAATTAACACGTGCATTTTGCACTGACTGTCCGTTCACAACACTTGTCTCCTTGAATCATTTCATCACCGGGTTGCAGAAGACAAAATATCTACAAATTGATTACGGATAGAAAGACGGACGGAAGGAAGGAGGACTTACGGACGGACGGATGGACAACTCGAGACGGACGGATGGACAACTCGAAAACAATACCTCCGATGACACTTCGTGGCGGAGGCACAAAAATACAGTTGTGCTCAATACAATAAGCAACGAAAACATGTTATGATATCACCACCACAACACAGACGAAAGCATGATCATTGCCGAAAGGTAATCATTTATATTATTCACCTGGTCGTACAACTCGTCGCTCATCGTCGGCTTTGGCGGGGTCGTCCACTTAGCACCCTGACTGAAGTATTCCATCACCAGTGACCTGTACGCCCGGTACTCAAAGAAGCGGGACCGCCACGCCATGGGGCATTCGATGATCTCATCGCCGAGCACCATTAAGATGTCACGGGGCATCGCGGCGTACATACCTGTATTATCATAGCATTTATGTTGTCCAAGTTTCTATATAGGTTTGCTACAGATAAGAACGAAACGCAAATTGTGCCGTCTGGGCAATTTGGGTGGAAGTTATGGCAGATCTAGTCGACTTGGAATGGAGGGGTCGGTAGGAGAGAGAAGGTGAGAAGAGGTATCCATCTTTCATGTCATTGATGAACAAATTGGTTTCTAGTTTTGACGAATTCATCCCTTGCTCTTTTTCAGACAAACGTTGACATCTAGCTTACTTGGTAGTCTATACCATAACGTTATTTTTTATCACAACTTTTTTATCACCAAAATATATCTGTTCATGAACATTCTTCTAGAAACAAGGTATTTCAGCTTGACAGGAGCCTCGAACTCCTACATCAATACTCATCTGTACTCCAGATATTTCTGTGAAATAGAACTGTAGATTTTACGACCTCAGAAAAAGTCAATCTGCTTGCAGCTTTGGCATTAATGATGAAACGAAAATCGACTGCCATGTGATACCAAAAGTAATACGTTTAATTCTGACCGCTGACTTTTCTTCCAACTACCCTCCTGATTAAGATCTGTGCCGCCATATTACTTGTACAGTATACTCTCCGCGTAATCGGGTATCGCTTATACGGGTACTCCGTTTAATTGGGGAGAAATGTCAAAGTCAGTTTCAATGCACATTAAAATTACCTGATAATCGGGTTGCCTCTCCGCATAAATGGGTAAATAGTTTTCTTCTAATCTACTTTCTACCCACATTTTGTCACAGATATAACACTTTAAGAAATCATGAATGTCAAATTTTCCACGTTAGCGAGGAGTCTTAGTCAAACCACAAAGTTTTATGAAGACATATTTGTCCATAAAAAGAGTGTAAACTAATGCTCCTGACTGAGCAAGTGTAAGGTATGTATAATGTGCCGTGCGAGCACTCGTGTTAAGCATACAGTGTAGGCGCTCGGTGCAGTGTACAATGCATGTACATACACATTGTGTGTGTCAAATGTGAATGAGACGTGTTCTTCTGTTAATTGGGTACTCCGCTTAATCGGGTAAGAAACGCTCTGCCCGAGCCTACCCGATTATGCGGAGAGTACTGTACCAAATCCGAGTGACTGAATAGTGTTCATTGTCACGGAATGACCTCTATCTGTTCATATTTGACCCCAACTTAAAGCACTCCAAACGAAAATGGTAACCCCTGAATTCTTGTATTCACATCACTCTGACAGATTCAGAGTGAGGTTATTGGAGTCCAGTTGTCTCATTAACACTGCCCTGTGCTGTCAATCTCTCCCATCCCACCTGCATACCAACCCCATTAAGGGCCGGCCGTTGGTTACTTTTTCAACATCTGGTCATTTAAAGTTGTATTCTGACATTACTGTTTTTACCGAAACACAATTAGAGTGGGATTAACCTATTCCATACCCAACATGTCTGCGTAATCCTCGTTTTTTTAATCAAAATGACGTCATGATTTACTGTGCCCGGGGCATAGAATCAACTGTGCCCTGTAAATAGGTTTGGAGACAGTCGCAACCCCGTACACATAGATCACTCATAATAATTATGTACGCACCAATGATACGACCGCCGCGCTGTCGATCAGCGTTGATTACGAGTGCTGTAAAAGAGACTAGAATCTATATTTTCGGTATCTATATTTCGGAATCTATATTTTCGGTATATAAAACAAATAATGACAGCTTGATATTCGGGGCACAGTTGAAATTATGTAGGCCCTCGGTGATGTGAAAACCATAACTATGGCCTAAGCTTCGCTTCGGGCATAGTTACGGTTTTCACATCACCTTGGGCCCATAATTTTAACTGTGTCCCTCATACAGCAGCAGTCATTGTTTGTATATCACAAACTGCTGTGAGCAGCAGAGGGCCGAACCTGTAGAACGGAAGTCAGGAGTGATGTATTCCTCCTGATAGTTGCAAATATCGGGACGACGAACAGTAATGCCCTCATGTTCCAGAACGTTGACGAACTCTGCGATTTCCTCCTCGGCAACCTTCAAGTGCTCCACCGGGAAAGACTGTCCGCCATATTTGCCGAAAAATTCCCAATGATCGTAACTTGTATTTGTCTGTAACAGGACAAGAGGGAAGCAATGGTGGTTAGGCAGTATGTCTTCGGCTCGACAAGAATGAGAGCACGCAGAAAAGATCAAGACAAATCACATGAAGTGCCCAATTCAACTTCGAAAAATGACGCCCTTCACGAGACCATGCAGCGGGTCTACCGATCATCTGCACATGACTCCACCTTACGCAAAACCCTCCATTTTAGGGACACTCTTAGGTCATCATCATCATTTTGTGCAAACTATAATCCCTTCCCTCATGATGGTTCCCGCCAAGTTTGATCGAAGTCCAGCCACCTTTTCTTCTTCAAAAAAAATAAAATAAAAACGTCAAGTATTCTGAAAGATTACAAAGGTCCTGTCCCATGACATCGCCACCATAATTATCCAAAAAGTGATCCCCTCCCCTCCCCTCCCCCTTGGTAATACGGTTGCACGTCACGAGACCGACACCCACGAGTCATACAGTTCACAAGTTATACAGCCCATGAGTTATACAGCTCACGAGTCATACAGCCCATTAGTTCGACACTAAGCTAACAAGGCCCACGAGACCGACACATTAAGCCCCGTGTTGTATCTGTCGAACTCGTGGGCTGTTTTTTACCTAGTGTCGAACTCATGGACTTTTTATTGCCTACTTTCGAACTCGTGGGCTGTATGAATCGTGAGCTGTATGACTCATGGACCAGTTTTCAATGTCGAACTCGTTGGTTGTATGACTCGTGGGTTTTGGTCTAGTGGGATGACCCGGTGATACCCGATAGGTTTTAGTCAAAATCCAGAGTCCTGTTGAATGTGTCAAAACGTTATGGCATTAAGTTAATATGGGGGTATTTGGGGCCGGTCTGGGGACATCGTCACTATTTGCCAGTAAGGGAAACTCGATTTCAAAGGAAAGGATGTTAGGTTCGAACAACATGGAACATGGTATTGCGTAATCGCCGACAATTTCCACACAAAGCGAGACTGTAAAAGGTGAATCACAGTGACTTTTTAGTCTCTGACGTACCTTAAATGTGGAGGTTCATTTTTATACCCAAATAAATTAGATAAAATAAAATTTCTATCATATGATAATTATGCTGGTATGAAAATTCCATCTCAAACACCACAGGGTAATTTTGATTTTCAGACCTGAAATTCAGCGATCTGGAGCACACTTGGTAAAATTTTTCCCCTATCAAAGAGTAAGAAAAAGAAATATTAACAGATAACTAAATGAAGAAATCGCGGTATCTCAGCTCTTGTTCCGTGTGTTCGACATTACTGTGTAGGCCTATAGTGATACATGCAAGTCGATGGGGTGATGAGGGGGGGGGGGGGGGGGAGAGCAGGGAGGGGTAGCCCTCTCCCACACAACGGAGCGATTGCATTTTTTAGAATTGGAATAGAACGATCTGATGCACACTTGTCATGCTTGTAAGAAATATTCGGAACATTGTCAATCCCCAAGGTGTGCCGAACCGAGCAGGGGTAAGGCAACTTAAAGAGAATAATGGAACTTCTGAATATATTGGAATTAAAGTGACAAATTTGATGTACACATTTTGATGAAATATTCTAAAATTTGTCGGTCCCCCAAGTTTGCTAAGTGTATGGAAGGGGACCTGACGGGAGAGGGTGTGGGAGGGGGTATCCCCCTCTAGAGATTTTGCAACAAACGACAAAGCAACGAAATAAAAACCGACTGCCTTGTTAGGACTCTGCTTCAGGCTGTCAGCAGTTGATATTCCACCTTACAATATTTGACTTAAAAAAAAAATGAAGTGCGGTTCCTTGAATTCTTCATTTGTAAATATATTTGTAAATATATAATAAATGTGTATGTATATATGTATATTTGTATATGTTATATGCTTACTTTGACCTCGGTAGTAAATGGCGGCACCGTTGCCCCTTCGACTCGGCCAACGATCACCTCTTCCAGCGGGTCCCACTCGTTATGGGACCACACTGGGCTCTTCGTCGCTGACTTTGCCGCTTTTTTCGCAAACGACATAGAATCGTTCACCTCCGGCTCTGCCGATTCCATTACTGTTACTTTACGATCAGCAACTAGATGCTCTGAAGACGACATTACACTGTACGTGGTTTGGAAACTCCTTGAGAACAAACCAGCACAGCGCATCTGTGGGGACAAAATAAGTCATGGTACAGACATTTTATATACACACCGTGGGAAATTGTACGAAAAAGTAAGTCTCGCGTTAATGTCATCATGAACAGATTGTAATCGCGGCCATTGTAGACAGATACGACGTATGAATAAAGGCATGTTAGTCAATTTCTTGCTGTAATTGTCCTTAATTTTCTTTAAATGCATTTTTATGCCTCCGCCACGAAGTGGTGCCGGAGGCATTATGTTTTCGGGTTGTCCGTCCGTCCGTACGTACGTCCGTACGTCCGTACGTCTGTACGTCCGTACGTCTGTACGTCCGTACGTCCGTCCGCTTTCGTTTACGCGATAACTTGAGTAATATTGACTTCGATTCTACCAAACTTGGTCCATGTATAAAGTATGATGAGGCAATTAGTTGATTAGATTTTGGGTGAAATCTGCCAAAGGTCAAAGGTCAAAGGTCAAGGTCAAATCATGAAATTGTATCCGTTTACACGATAACTCAAGACTGGATAGAGCAAATTTCACCAAACTTTGTCCGAGGATGATGTATGATGGGACAATTACTTGATTAGTTTTTTAGTGAAATCGGACTGAGGTCAAAGGTCAAAGATCAAGGTCAAATCCTGAAATTTATCTGTTTACGTGATAACTCAAAACTGGATGAAGCAGCTTTCACCAAACTTGGTCCAAGGATGATGAATGATGGGACAATTAGTTGAGTAGATTTTAGTGACATTGGCAAGAGGTCAAAGGTCAAAAGGTCAAGGTCAAATGCTAAAAATGTTGCTATTTCCCCAATATCTATGCATTGCCCTAAGGTATTTTCTTGAAACTTGGTGTAGACATGTACTACTGCATAAAGATTCTCCAGAGAGATTCATGTCATAAGGTCAAAGGTCAAAAGGTCAAAGGTTAGGTGAAAATGTTGTAATATCACTTTTCTCACAAATGGTTCAATGTATCTTCATGGAACTTGGTACATACGCATGTACTGACTGGCAGAGATTATCTAGGGAATTTAGGGGTCATAGGTCGATAGTCATGGGGTCAAAGGTCAAGATCAACTCCTCAATGTTTTACTATTTCCCTCATACACTAGTGTATGAAATGCTTGCATTATTAGTTTTTATACGTAATATATACATGCATTACCTAATGGAGATTCTCCAGGAAATTTCCAGCCAGAATGTCAAAGGTCAAAGGTTAAGGGTCAAAGGCCAGGTTTCAATGCCGCCCCCCCCCCCCCCAAAAAAAAAAAAAAAAAATTGTGAAGACATGGTACTATACGTCTATTGGGAGAATCATGCATAATGGCGGAGGCATCAGTCGCCATAGCGACATTTCTAGTTTCTAATTTGTAAATGAAATAAAGACCCACTTTTAGTGCTTCAAAGTAGTTCTAAAATATGATTAAGGGATAAAAAACCAACGTAAAATTTTAATGAATATAACCAATGTTTTCATCAGTGTTAACAAAGTATTGATAACAAAGAATGTGAACAATATTTATAATAAATTTGTGTCGAGAACAAACCATCTACAAATATAGGTTAGTGAGAGAGGTAGATAGAGATAGAGAGAGAGAAAAAGAGAAAATAAAGACGCAAAATCACCGATATTGGGTTGAGTGTAGAAGAATTTATGCTATTTAAACAAATTTCCATCGTTTTGTTTTTAATGCTTGAAATTTGCAACAATGTATTGACTTTGCAATGTACTGACTTTGCAGCCAGCTTTGCAAATGGGCTTGTGCAATGCACTTTTTTCTTTCTTTTTCTTTTGCATAGCACCTTTTGCGTTGCTACATGATGATCTCTAGAACTGCGGATAAAACCAGCAATTGTGTGTATTTCTGGTTACTAAAAGAACAGCAAAATGAAACGAAAGATAATCAAAAAGAATTAATTATGAATAGATAAAGACAAGTAAATACAACGAAATTAATAAGCATAATATGAGATGAATTAAGACTGATATGGTGCAGAATGAAGACTACATTATCAATCTGGGGAAAATACAAGGCGAAACAATACACAAAGACAAGAAAAAGATAGAAGCCCTTGCAAGACAAACCTACCTCCAGTCTTCGAATGTTCTTCTTTTTTTCTGTTGTCTATGTCTGTCCGCCCCCCACCCCACCCCCACTCCTGTACTGCAGTATGCGTATGTGACTTACTCGATTTTGGTTTAAATGCATAATTTACCATAATTATGCAGATGAAACAAAAACCCAGCTCTAGTGCTTCAATATAGATCTAAACAGTGAGTTAGGGATAGAAACAACTATTGTAAAAATTTGAATCTGTATAATTGATGTTAAGCATTAATGTGAACAATAGTTACAATAAAAAAGTGTTTCCAGGCTAAACCGTCTACAATAATGGTTTATTGAGAAAAAAAAACAGTGATTTATATAAGTCTTTATATTATAATATGCTCTATTGCAAAAATATATATATATATATATATATATATATATATATATATATATATATATATATAGAGGACATCTTTGGTAGGATGTCTTGTGATTCAACTGACCTACACATGTATGCATCAAATGTGATATCTTGAACATTTTATTATATCATTGCTACCAAAGGTAACCAGGACCTTTAACAGTGCCTTGCAATGATACCATGATGTTAGCAAGAAGACGAAAGAAGTCCTGCATACGTAGCAAGGTTTGGTTTGCTGTCATCTTCCAGGTAGGCCTATGCTATACTCAACCTCTTGGGAAATGTCGTACTAGATGTTCATGACTCGCTTTGGAGAAAGTAGAACAGAAATCAGATTGTCGGTTGGATACGTTTTATCATATACTCACGTGCTCTCTAAGACGAACAGCTTCTTGGGCCCTGCATCCACCTCGGAATAGTCTGACTCCGATCATGACGAAAACTTTTGATGTCAAACGAAATACCTGTTGGTGCAAACCCAAGGGGAATAATCCATGTGTATAGCATTCGACTGAGAGTGAAATTGCCCCCTTTATTAAATTCTCAATCATGGAACTGTCTAATAGAGCAGTGAGGATGACTCAACGCCTTATATCGATAACATTTTTTTTATTTCAATTTTAATGTTGCAAATGCCTTTTGCTGAATAATGGGATCGATGACATGCAAGCTCATCATATATGTATTTTATATACATACTTATTAAGAGACAAATATATACAATATATTTAGATATCATATGAAGAGCTTGCTTCCAAAAGGCGCTAAATCCATCGTTTTTCAATGGATTTAGCGCCTTTTGGAGCAAGCTCTTCATATATATATATATATATATATATATATATATATATTATATATATGTATATGCCTATACATACAATTATATATATATTTATATACAGACATCTATTATACATACGTACATACAGTCAAACTTACTGAACTTAAAAATAAACGAAACGATGAGTCCCGCAACCTGACGTACCTCCACAAGAAGTCACCCTCGGATTGTTATACACGTGGATTCAGTATTCGTAGACCCCTTGCAATAATATGTGTCTTTTTGCAGATCTGTTACAAAGAGTAGGTCTGAGTCCAGTGTACAGAAGCGTGAAAAACCAATGAACCGTTGCCCATAACAAGATCGCAGCAGCTCGCCCCAAAGGTGGGGGTCGCTTGACCTCGCCAACTTCAATGTTTTGGACGTGTTCAAAAAAATGTTGCGAGCTCCGGTTAGGTCGCGCCAACTCGCAAATGAGGTCGCACAGTGAGCGAACCGAGATCGGGCCAAATCGCAAGCTGGACAAGTATTCAGGCCTACCTGCTCGTCCTTCCACAAGGGTTGAAAACTCAAGAGAGTTCGTGGGGAAGTAGAGTTTTAACAGTGTTAAAGACAAATTCAAGACAAGTCTTACAAGTACAACAGTGAAAATTTGACCAAAATTTTAAAAAAGGACATTATGGCATTGTAAAGTTTCCCTAACTTCTTTAGAACAGTTCTTGTACAAATATTTACATGCAAATGAGTTGACGATGTCATCACCTCTCATTTTTTTTTTTCCATCGGTAGTGTAAAAATAATGACAATCATTCAATGTTTCTGTTCACAATGGGTAAAATATGTTATTCCTAGTTGAGTAACTCGAATAATGATCAGTTAGACATATTACGATTTGTGATCCATCAGGAAAAATTGCGCTTGAATAATAAACTGGAAAAGTGGAAATCTATGTACCACCTATGTGGCAAGCTGTGAATAAAATGAAATCAAAACTTCACAATTTGCATATTCGTATTGACTGTTCATGAACTGTTTCCAGAAACTTCAAAATGTCATATATTCTTTATTTTTCTCCAATTTTGATCAATTTTTTTTTGCGAAAAAACTATTTCTTATTTTCATTTCAGACTATTAAACTTTCAGCTGCACTGTAATTCCCATTTAAAAGCCATAAGTTCTATAACAACAAGATAGGATGGCAATGTTTGTTCCATTAGATCGTGCAGTAATACAGGGGCTAATTGTGACAGTGCATCACAAAACGAAAAAAAAGTGGCACGCACTTGTTTTGTGTGAGGTGAAATGGGTCAACCTAGCCTCGACTTTTTCATATTTTTTGAAAGAACTGGCCCTCTTCTACATTGTACTAAAATATGAGATCATAAAACGAACAGGAAAGTGTGTTCTTTTAGCAGTTTATCTCGAACACGCTTTTTTTTTAGAATAGTGTAATTCGGTGTGTCTTTAGAGTCCATTTTCATTTCTTGAAAAAAACCTGTACACACTCTTCACTTTCTACTCTAATAACTTTAAAAAGGATAATGCTAATCCGTTGAAAGTTAGCATTAATCATGGAAAGGGTATGTTGATAAAACATGCTTGATTTCAGCTTAATTCCTTCAATGTTGTTACTCCAGTGGTTTACATCCTGTTTTTTGGTCCCATTCATCGCACCGTTATCACGGCTCGGTAAAGATTAAGCGCTTAAAATGAACCCTGTGCTTCAGAGCCTTTTTCCTTAGTTCACACTTTTCCTGAGTGTGTGCTTTCTCTCCAGTATATACAAATGTAGGTACGTTAGGGGAGTCCATTTGTATTAAATATGCATCATTTTAAAGCTCATAGTCTGCTCTTATTTAGAATCTGCCCTTAACTAAAAATCCATGTCTGGCGACTTTCTTGTTGGTTTTGTGATGCAGGGTCACACCTAAAGACTTGATAAAATGTGGAGGCAGTCGGATGCCACAATCATGCCAATAGACCCAGAAAAGAGAAGTATTGAGCAGAAATGGCCTCCGAGCTTAGAGCTTAAAGCTTAGAGTCTGCTCTTTCAGAATCTGCCCTTAACAAAAAAAATCCATGTTTGGCGACTTTTTTGTTGGTTTTGTAATGCAGGGTCACAAGTAGAGACTTGATAAAATGTGAGAGGCAGTCGGATGCCACAATAGACCCAGAAAAGAGAAGTATTGGGCAGAAACTTTTATGGCCTCCGAGCTGGAACTGTCCGGTAACTATTGGTTGACCAGCAGTTCAGAGAGCCATTGTAAAAATGCATGCAGGTGTGGATTCCAGATCAATAGTATCTTTGTGAGCATATTCTCGCAGACATATCTTGCACAATTTCTTTTCTTTCGTTTTTTTTTTCCTGTTCATGTATTCATCAGTGATCATGCACCGTGCAGCTTTCCCTCTACTGCTCCCAGACTGTGTAATACGCTCCCTGCTCTTCTCAAATCATCACCAACACAAGATCACTTAAAACAAAATTGATGACCTACCTATTTTGATATCCCTATACATGCACAGGACTTGTATTGTCTCTGCCTGGTAATTTGTATTATACATTGTCATCTCCAATCAACGGCGTAGCCAGGATTTCATCTTAGGGGGGGCGGTTAGTCTGCAAGGGAGCGAAGCGACCGAGCCCGAGCGAGCGGAGCGAGCGAGGGGGGAGGGTGTGGGAGGGGGGTTTCCCCCCTCCCACGGTAAGAACTTTTTGCATTTTGATGTTGTAAATGGTGTAATTTGATGCATGTTTTTGCGCGTTTTATCGACGTGAAACAGTCCCACTTGTTTATGGTAGGAGTTTATTTTGATGTAGATTATTATTGAACAATTTGCCTATAAAAAGGTATAATTTAGATACACTTCTTGTATTAATTCTTTTCACTAAATATCATGAACGCGACTGAACCCGAGCGAGCGGAGCGAGCGAGGGGGTATAGGGGAGGGTGTGGGAGGGGGGTGTCCACCCTCCCACGGTAAGAACTTTTAGCATTTTGATGTTGCAAATGGTGCAATTTGATGCATGTTTTTGCGTATTTTAACGAGTTGAAACAGTGCCACTTGTTTTAAGGTTGCAGTATATTTTAATGTAGATTATTAATTTATTGAACAATTTGCCTATAAAATAATATAATTTAAATACACTTCTTGTGTTAATTCTTTTCACTGAATATCATGAACGCGACTGAACCCGAGCGAGTGGAGCGAGCGAGGTGGGGGGGGGGGGGGGGGGGAGGGGAGGGTGTGGGAGGGGGGTGTCCCCCCTCCGACGGTGAGAACTTTTTGCATTTTGATGTTGCAAATGGTGCAATTTGATGCATGTTTTTGCGTATTTTAACGAGTTGAAACAGTGCCACTTGTTTAAGGTTGCAGTATATTTTAATCTAGATTATTAATTTATTGAACAATTTGCCTATAAAATGATATAATTTAAATACACTTCTTGTGTTAATTCTTTTCACTGAATATCATGAACGCGACTGACCCCGAGCGAGTGGAGCGAGCGAGGGGGGGGGGGGAGGGGAGGGTGTGGGAGGGGGGTGTCCTCCCTCCCACGGTGAGAACTTTTGGATTTTGATGTTGCAAATGGTGCAATTTGATGCATGTTTTTGCGTGTTTTAACGAGTTGAAACAGTCCCACTTGTTTAAGGTTGCAGTATATTTTAGTGTAGATTATTATTGAACAATTTGCCTATAAAATGGTATAATTTAGATACACTAGTCTTCTTGTATTAATTCTTACACTGAATATCATGAACGCT